>NC_043705.1:80250048-80365757 GCF_006229205.1 Suricata suricatta | reverse complement strand
GTTTTGTGAAAAATTAAACTTCAAATGGATATAAAAATGTCTAAAATTAATTATGAAAATCATTACCAGCTTTTTTGGTCTGAGTAAAAAAGTAAGCTATACCAAAAGGAAACTGTCCTGTCAGGTTTCTTTTATTAAAATGGACATTGTGTGCTATATAAAAAGTACTACACTTTGAAAGTAGCTGATGGTCTCTGTGAACATATGCTTTTCAATCAGAAATGTGAGTAGGAACTTCCTTAAGACATTATCTAATCTAACCTCTTCTCTTTTACCAACTAGGAAATTAAAAAATAAAATCCTCCAATGACAAAAAAAAAAAAAAAGTCCAGAAACAATATTGATAAATTAAGAACACCAGAGAGGAAAATGGTAACTTATTAGAGGAGTTTTGTTCTTTCATAA
Source organism: Suricata suricatta (assembly GCF_006229205.1). Lineage (NCBI taxonomy): Eukaryota > Metazoa > Chordata > Mammalia > Carnivora > Herpestidae > Suricata > Suricata suricatta. Next base: position 80,365,352 of record NC_043705.1, on the reverse strand, counting down.
AGTAGGGTAATTTTCTTTTTTTCCATCATAATTGTGAGATAAAATACTCTAACAATTATATATACTATTGCCATATTAATAACATTTGCCCCCAAGCTCTCATAAAATATAATACATAGTTAATAGAAAAGAATGAAAATAAATCTTTCTTTAAAGTTTAGAACACATTTAGGATTTGACAATGATATGGGTTTAAGAGTTGTTACCTGAAACCTTAAAATAATTTTTTTTCCAGGAATGTCTTTAAATACTTGAGAGATAATGCTCTGAAATATGAACATCAAGAGACAAACATAGCATCCAGAAATTGATAAAGAAAATTAGTGTGTGTGTGTATGAATGCTATTCAGCCATGAAAAAGAATGAAATCTCTAGACTTGCAACTTTGAGCGTAGACCTTAATGACATTGCGCAAAGTGAAATGTCAGGCAGATTAAAACAAATACTCTGTGCTGTCACTTTACTCAAATCTTAGAAAGAATGAAAAGGAAAAAAAATAAGAAACCTCATAGATACAAAGAACAGACTGATGGTTGAGGGAGGTGGGATTGAAACGGATAAGGTGAGTCAAAGCACTTCCAGTTAGAAAATGGATATGCCTGGGTGCCTGGGTGGCTAAGTCTGTTGAGCCTCTGGCTTCAGCTCAGGTCATGATCTCAAGGTTCATGGGTTCGAGCCCCGCGTTGGGCTCTGTGCGGACCGCTAGCTCAGAGCCTGAAGCCGGTCTTCAGATTCTGTGTCTCCTCTCTCTGACCCTACCCTGCTCACGCTGTCTCTTTCTCTCTCTCTCTCTCTCTCTCTCTCTCTCTCTCTCTCTCAAAAATAAAAATTAAAAAACATTAAGAAAAAAGAAAATGGACATGCCATGGGGATGTAATTTACATCATGGTAATTATAGTTAATAATACTATATTTGAAAGTTGATAAGATAGTATATCTTAAGAGTCCTCATCACAAATAGAAGAAACCAACCTCTTGTATGGTTTCAGCTGTGAACTAGACATGCAATGGTGATCATTTCACAATGTATACAAATATCAAATCATTATGTTGTACACCTAAAACTAATATATGTCAATTATACTGCCATAAAAAGCAAAGGGAGATAACACCCACTTTCCATGGGAGACTAAGAGCCTAACTTCAATGGGCAAATCACTCCAACTTATAAAATTACCTTCTGTCTTAAAGACAGAAGTTTCTTTTTCCTTTGGATTTTCTTTTTCCTTTCCTTTCCTAATTAGCTAACACAGATGGTCACCCCAATTACCAGATAAAATTAAGATGAATTTTCTGTGCAAATGATACTGTCAAGGCCTCTTACTTGATAACTTGTTACTGTTTATCTTGAAAACATATGTAATGGGTTCTATCTGCCTGGCTGAGGGGTGAGATTTCTGTCTTTACAATCTCTTTCCTAATTGCTTGTAATAATATACATCACATTCTCCTTTAATCCTGTGTTTTATTCCTTCACTATTTTTGAGGAGAGTTGGGAGACGACTTTGTTTTAAATTCTATTTCCCCATAAATACTTAAGCCCAAAATATTGAGACTATGAACCTAAGGTGAGTCATTTTAGTTTAGTTTTTAATTTGTTCTCAAAAAGGATCTCAGAATAGGTGACACCTAATTGCTGAACTACAAAAACATTTTAATAGAATCAGAAATGATAATAAGCTTAATATTTGGTATGTATTTTGAGCAACTGCTAACTGCACAAACTAAGCATATGTGAATTAACCTCTTAAAATAGAAATTAATTTTCAGTGAATATTAAATGTTATATCATGTCCATGTGAATAAAATCCATGAATCTTTGTGGATTAAATGATTAGATAAAGCCAAAATACAACTTTGGGGATTGTTCGGCCAAGGCATATCTTTTCCAAGAACCTGAGGATTTTTCTACCCTCATAAAAAGGGAATCTAAATCAGGAAAGATGTGTCTGATAAATTAGTTATTACTTATTTGCAGAAAGTAGCTTCAAATAAAAGTTTAATGGTAATTTAGAACTGTCTGGTTCACATTGTGTGTATGTGTGTGTGTAATTACGTGTGTATGATAAACTCAAACCTCTGAAAACATAAGAATCTTTCCATTTCTTCAAAAAGTTTCTTGGTTCTCACCTATTCACTCAAGAAACTTAAAAACTGCTTGCCATATGCCAAGCATTATGCTAAGAAATGCAGTTTTGAGTGAATGTACTTGAAGTAAATGAATGTAGCAAAAACCCATGCTGCATTTGTGAAGCTGAAAAAAGCAATAAAGCAAATCCAGTTAAATTTTCCATCTCTTTTAACTATCACTTTACATTGCCACAAATTTAATAAACACTTGATTTCAAAAATACTGTGCCACTTTTCGTATATCTCGTAAATGTAGGGAATAAGTATGGAGGAATAAAGGATAATAATTTCCTGTCTACATGATCCATAGGCTTTATAAAATACTAGCCACTCCTATAGGGCCTAGAGGGTTATGTAGCTCAGTTGAAGTTGTTAGTATAGAATTTAAGACACTCATCTATCATTAAAATTCAGATCTATACCAGGTACTACCATGACTTTCAAAATGCCACAGTACTGCCTAGCTATAGATTTTTCAAAAGTCTTCGGCATAGGGGTGCCTAGGTGGTGTAGTCAGTTAAGTGTCTGACTTCTGCTCAGATCATGATCTCCCGGTTTATGAGTTCAAGCTCACAGTGCTGACCGCTTGGAGCCTGGAGCCTGCTATGGACTCTGTGTGTGTCTCTCTCTGCTCCTCTCCTACTTGCACTGTTTCTATCTCTCTCACACAAATAAATAAATGTCAAAAAAAAAATGTTTAGGTCTTCAGTATATATTCTATATTACCAAATACCAATTTTTGTCTGTTCTAATAACATTGCTTACATGGACAAATGAATACAATAACGTGGATGTCAAACGTTGGACAATTAAATAAGAATTATTTTAAAAGTTCTTCCCTTATCCTATCTCTCCACCACTATCACCCCGCACCTCCCCCTCCCCACTCCCATTTTCCTGTTTAACAGTTTCTCTTAATTGACTTCAAGAGAAACCTTGGCTGTGTGCCATCTTAGGTCAACAGTCACCATACCTACCCTTCCCTCTTTTCCTTAATCTGTGGTTCTCTTTTCCTCCTTTTTGCCAGCTCCTTTGCTGACTCCCTGCTCCTTCTAATTCACATTTCATACTTAATTGCCAGCACAAAACACTCTTTTTTTTTAATGTTTATTTATTGATTTTGAAAGACCGCAAGTGCACACACATGAATATTAGCAGGGGAGGGAGAGAGAGCGAGCACAGAAAGGAGAGAGTGAATCTCAAGCAAGCTCCATGCTGTCAGCTCGGCCTGGGCTTTATCTCACAAACCATGATATCATAACCTGAGCCCAAATCAACAGCCGAACACTCAACTGCCTGAACTACTCGGACACCCGTGAACCACTCTTAAAACGGAGCTCATGATCCATCCAATATGGAAATCATAACTGTCTTACATGCTGCAGTGTCTGTTTTCAGTACCTATAAACTTCTTTGATTTTAAAACTGTTCTCTTGAATAAATAATTGTCCCTAGCGGTCACATTTATTTGAGATTTTCTTTTGGACTTTGTTTGTTGTTTTTTGGGGGGTTTTCTTTTGTTTTGTTGTTTTTGGTTTTTGGCTTTCCAAATTTCAAAATTTCAAAATGGCTATGTGGCTTCCTTTACTTTACAAATGTGTTTAGGCAAAATAAAATAGGGAAAGGACAGAAGAAAAGAAGGTGAAGTAAAGTTGGAGGAGGAAAATTCCTATTCTGTCCTTGAACTAGATATCAAATCTATTAACACATCACACAACCAGCCCTCCTAGCAAAAGACTGGCTGTCCTCCTGGCACTCTGCTGTTGCTGCCTCTGCTCCCCTGACCTGCTCACCATTGAGAAATACTACCAGCCACATTCCCAATCAAGACATGCTTTCTCCAAAATGAACCTGGATCACTCAAGGCTTGTCACTTTTTATGTCAGAATTTACCTGTCTTTTCCCTCACTTACTTACTTTTAGTTCATTGGAACTTTAAGGATAACCATCAAGTGTGTGCCAGTTCAGGGTGGGAAGGGGGAGAGAAAGTGCTGGAGTAATGAGTTCCAAATGTGGGTTTATGCAATAACTTCATCAGAATCACCTGAGAACCTTTTCAAAACTACATACTCCTAGATTTTTCCCAAAAGATTCCAACTTGAAGGGTCTGGGAGGAATTCAGAAAATCTGTCTGTTTGGAATGAGAACAGTGAATCTGGTCAATGTTCTGCCTGGTGGATTGAATACAGGCACCTATATCTGCTCATTCCCCAAACTCCCTGGCACAGCATAAATACAGATCCAGATCACCAGGAATCCAAGGACCAGGGATCTCTGAAGACATTAAGTGAGAAGAGAGGCTGTGAACAACAGAACTGTTGATGATCCATAGCAAGAGTGGGTAAACCTTCATTTCACTTCCCAAACAACACTGCCCTAGCCCAATCCAGAGACAGTAGGATTGACTCCCTGGTGGGTGTGAACTAGAGAAGCTCTGGTCTTGAAGACATGGAGATAGCTGGCTGAGTATAGGCTTAAGTTCCTACTGTACCTGGGGAGGAAGGGAGGAAGTGAAAGTCTGCGGACTGAACAATGAAAGTTCCTCTCCCACTTAGCTCCTACAACAGCACTTCCCAGATTTGTATCCCTCCAAGAGGATTTTAGACGAGTCCTTCTTAAGAAAACTGACTCGCCTAAGGAAAATACTTTTATGGATACTGGCGGGGAGCGGGGAGCAGTGGTGTTGGGGGAAGTGGTTTCCAACAGTGTGCTCACCTGCCAGATCACATCAGAATGTAAGCCCACCAATCCACCACACGTTCCAGCCATGCAGGCGGCTTCTTAAATATGAATAGACATCTTGGGATCACCACACTTTTGAGGAAATCCACAGTCATGAAAATGAAGACAACAAGACAAACAAAAATTGCAGAGGTAGGGGAAGGGAGTTGAATGCAACCACAGCAGAAAGAAAAACAAAAAAGAAATCAGAACTATTGGTGATATCCTCAAAGAAAAAAGATCCATGACTGAAAACAGGATGACTTTTCCTTAGGATGTTTTTTCTTTTTTAAGAAATTTTCAGGATGCCTGGGTGACTCAGTCAGTTAAACATCCAACTCTTTGTTTTGGCTCAGGTCCTGATCTCATAATTCATGAGTTCAAGCCCTGCATTCGGCTCTGTGGAGGTAGTGAAGAGCCCCCTTTGGATTCTCTCTCTCTCCCTCCAGCGTGCTCACGCTCTCTGTCTCTCTCAAATAAATAAAAAACTTAAACAAACTTTTTAAAAAATAATAAAAGAAATTTTTGAAGAAAAAATAGTCTTTCAGAAATTAAAAATAACATTTTTAAATTCAGAAGCAGATGATAAAGTGAAGTTTACTTCAAAGTGAAGAAGTGAAGAAGTCTCAAAAGAAGAACAAAAAGACAAGCAGTTGAAGCATGTTTTTCAACTATGAGAGAAAAGAAAATCTAGGATCAATCCAGGTGTGTCTGGTATTTTCACCACAAGCATCTTGCTGTAGCCCTCACTGCCACAAGCATTTTTTCTCATAACTGATAAGCGTTCAGGCAATTTTGCCATAAAAGATAAACTAACTGGTTGACAGACTGGTTTCATTTCTCCGTTAACAAATCAGAGACCTTCTGCAGAGTTAATGTATTGAAGCTACTTGCCAGTTTCGCTTTGTTTCTCTAGTGACAAAGTTCCCAGGTTTCATATTATATAACTCTTAGCTACCCCTTATAATGATCTATGCAGTAGACGTGGGGGGTCTTAAAACAGTGGATGATAACAACTATATATATTTACTTGATAGGAAATGTGGTGATAAAGTTTACTGGAAGTATGAAGTGTAAAGCCGGATTACAAACTATCCTAGAAAATGGTAACATATCAGTTGCAATAATAACAAAGCTCAGTTACAAATGCATTACAGCATTAGCATTTCTTCCACAATTAAAAAAGATTTTTAATGCTTTTTATTTATTTGAGAGAATGAGAGAGAAAGAGAGAGTGAGAGAATAAGAGGGGGAATGGCAGAGAGAGAGGGAGACACAGAATCCGAAGCAGGTTCCAGGCTCTGAGCTGTCAGCACGGAATCCTACATGGGGCTTGAACTCACAAGCTGTGAGATCATGACCTGAGCTGAAGTTGGACACTTAACTGACTAAGCCACCCAGGAGCCCCTTCTCCACAGTTTTCATAGAACTTTAGAACACCTATCAAGGAGCATGTGAGTATATGCCAAGAACAAACAATAGTGTACAAGGCTTTCATAATGAAATGCAAAGCTCAGTTTAAAATATTGCATCTTAGTGTTTGGAAAACTGATGCCTCTCAATGAATGAAGAAATTAATACTTAATTTTACTAATATTTCCATGGTTTGTTATGACCTTTTTAAGTGTCCCTGTTTTATTTTTTTATTTTTATTTTTTATGGCAAAATTGCCCCAGGGCCAATTAGTTATGCAGTGAAAACGTTTGTGGCAAACATGCTTACAGCAAAGATGTCTACCACAAAGATGTTTATGGCAACCTACCTAGAACCCAATCCAGATTGAACATCCAACCTATAGGAGTTAAAAAAAAAAAAAAAAAAAAAGAGGTTGGGGGGAGGAGTGGAATTATCAAAGGAAGACATTTTACCAGAAGTGAAAGAGGTGTTTTTTCAGATTAAAATCCATCTAGAGTGTGCCTTGCAAAATGAAGAAGAACAACTCACAGATAGGCATTCAATCCTGAAGTGGTGGAACAGCAGAGATAAAGAAAATTCCCTAAATGCTTCACATAGAATAACAGATTGCAGACAAAAGTTCAGGCATGATAACAAAGAATGCAGTTGGACTTTTCAATAATGGTACTGTAAGCCAGAAGAAAATAGAGAAATATCTTTAAACTCCAAAGGGAGAGTATTTACAACTTAGAATTCCCTACAAACTCAACCAATCTGTTGAATCTAAGATAAAATAAAGGTGTTCTCAGACACACAAGATTACAAAAAGCTTTATTCCTGTGGAACCTTTTCTCAGGGAGGTATTTTTTCCACCAAAACGGGGATTTAAAAAAGATGAGGACATGAATCAACATGGGAGAAAGGAAAAGGGAATGCCCAGGATGGTGATGATGAAAATTTCTACGATTACAACTGTATGACGGGCCTAGAAAGCAGCCAATACAGACTGAGTCAAGAGAACAAAACTCTCCAGAACTGATGTGTCCAGGAGAACAAAAAAAGTGAGATCAATGTACTTCACTACATCGTGGTGACATATTAGCATTGCAACACAAGGGCAAGCACCTAAGAAAGAAAGCAAATGGAAAATGAAGCAATTATTACCAGAAAAAAGTACAGGTAACTTTGTATTTCAAAAATGTAATCATAGTATACCTGTGACTCAGCTTTGAAAAAATAATTACATAATCATCCTAATCTAAGCACTGAATATTTAGTCCCATATTATAACGTTGTAGTTACTCCAACATTGTAAAGAACAGGATCAGGGAAACTCTTGAGTGGAAGTTATGTGAGAGTGCTAAATCTACTTTTTCCATAGTAGGAAGTCAGCAGATCATTCCTAATACTGAAAAATCAATAAAAGGTGCTGTAAGCATGCTTCTTGGCAGAAAGGATAAACACCAATGTTGAGAGGAGAGTCCAACTGTGGGGCTGGTGACAAGAACTGAAAAGTAGCAGGACTGGGGGATCTTTTTTGCTATAAATCTTAGGTGGTCATTTCACTTGTATTGCTTTGATAAAAAAAGTTTTAATAATGAATCAATAGTTAAGAAGATCTGTAGATTTAGCTACAGATTTGAGAACTACTGGGTGAAAGAACAGGACAAGGAGCATCTGTCCCCATCACCGCAGATAGCATACACCTCCGTGTTTGCTTGGTTTTTATTGAAAGTATGCAATCAACTTATTATTTATAGAAGGATTTCTTTTCTTTAAATATAATTTATTGTCAAACTGGCTAACCTACAGTATGTAAAGTGTGCTCTTGGTTTTTGGGGTAGATTCCCGTGGTTCATTGCTTACATCAACACCCAGTGCTCATCCCAACAAGTGCCCTCCTCAATGCCCATCACTCATTTTCCTTTCTCCCCTACCCACCCTTAACCCTCAGATTCTTCTCTGTATTTAAGAGTCTCTTATGGTTTACTTCCCTCCCACTATCTTTGTAACTATTTTTTTTTGCTCCCTTCCCGTCCCCCATGAAGTTTTTCAAGATCTACATGTGAGTGAAAACATATGATATCTGTCTCTCTCTGACTGACTGACTTCACTCAGCATAATACCTTTCAGTTCCAACCATGTTGCTTCAAATGGTGGGATTTCATTCTTTCTCATTGCCAAGTACTATTCCACTGTATATACAAACCAGGCCTTCTCTATCCATTCATCAGTTGATGAACATTTAGGCTCCTTCCATATTTGGCTATTGTTGAAAGCACTAGCATACACCTTTAAAAGGATAATACTAGACATAGTTATATGCTCTCTCTTTGTTTTCTAACTATGATGGTTATTCATCAATAAAATTGTAGAGCTCCAATTATGTACCAAGCATTGTGAGAGGTTCTGAGTATATAACATGGAACTGCAGGATGGGGGCTTCTCTCTGGAGTCCAGGGGGAGATACAGATAGTAAGCACAGAAAACAAATTTAAAAACCATCTACAGGTGAGCACCTGGGTGGCTCAGCTGGTTGGGCATCCGACTTCAGCTCAGGTCATGACTTCACAGTTCATGGGTTTGAGCCCTGCATCAGGCTCTGTGCTAACAGCTAGCTCAGAGCCTGGAACCTGCTTCAGATTCTGTGTCTCCCTCTTTTTCTGACCCTCCCCTGCTCATTCTGTCTCTGTCTCTCTTTCTAAAATTAATTAATTAATTAATCAATTAATTAAATGTACAGATTGTGATAAATGCAAGGAAAGAAAGGAATAAGAAATGATGTGAGAGAAAGAATCAAAGGGCCAAGATTCACGTCTAAGCTTCACAGTTACATAGTATGAACTTCAGCAAATCCCAAAACCTTTCTGAGCTTCCATTTTTGGGTCTATTAATCACAGATGATACTTCTAACCTCACTGGTTCCTACAAGGATAAAGATGGAGTAGATGAGTGAATTTTCAATTTCTAAATTCCTATTATTATATAAGAGATTTACCCTTAGGGGAGCCATTGTCAGTTCTTAACTGGTTTCTTTGCCTGCTTCCTTAGGGTTCTATGGTGCACATTGCCAAAATATTGAGCCACCTAACCATTGTTTTCATTTTGATGTTCTTACGTTCAAACTTTGGCTAAAAGGTAAATCTAGTTTCTGAACTTGGCTTCAGGGCCCTTTAGAAATGTACAAGCAATTTAACTAGACTTTTCTTCCTCCTCACTGTTACCCTTCTCACTTCCCCTCCACAATGGAATATTTTATGCCTCTACATGTCGTTTATTTTTAATTTATATTACAGTAAAATTCACTTTTTTTGGTGTACAGTTCTATGAGTTTTGACTATTGCATAGTCATATAACCAGCACCACTATTAAGATGTGGAACAGTTTCAAATCTGCATGCCTGACAAACACACAGACACACACACACACACACACACACACACACACACACACACAGAATCTCCTTATATTACCCCTTTGTAGTCAGCCCTACCCCAACACAATCCTTATCTATTTTTCATTTCTATAGCTTTACCTTTTCAAAAACATCATAAATATAATCACCTAGTATATATCCTTTTGATTCTTACTTCATTCACTTAACATAATGCATTTGAGATTCATCTGTTATTGTGTATATTAGTAGCTTCTTCCATTTTGTTGCAGTGTAGTATTTCACTATTTATCCCTTTCCTGGTTGAAAGACATTTTTATACCAGCTTTTGGCAATTATGAATAAAGTTGCCATAAACATTCACATAAGGTTGTACTGTGTAACATAAATTTTCATTTTACTTGGAACGATGGGTTTGTTTTGTCATTCTGATAGATGTCTAGAAGTATTTAATTTACATTTCCCTAATGACTAATAATGTTGAGCATCTTTTGATGTGCTTATTTCAAATCCAATCCACATATTTTTTTTCTTTCTTTTTTTTCCAGAAGGCTCCATGCTCACATGGGACTTGAACTCATGACCTTGAGATCAAGAGTCATACACCCCACCAACTGAGCCAGCCAGGCACCCCAATCATGAGTCTTCTTTGGTAAAGTGTTTGATCAAAGCTTTTGCCCATTTTTAAAGCTGGGTTGTTATTTTGAACAGAAAGAACAAAGGTGAAGGATTCCTATGACCTTAATTTTAAGTCTTATAAAGCTACAGTAATCAAGAGAGTGGGGTATGGGAGAAAACAGACATGTAGATCAATTGAACAGAATACACAGTCCAGAAATACCCCATGTAAATATGGCCTATTGATTATTGGCAGAAGTGCACAAGCAATTCAGTGGAGAAAGAATGGTCTTTTCAACAAATAGTGCTGGAACAATTTAACGTTAACATGCAATTCTCTTCTGTGGCTTGTCTTTGACCCATATTTCACCCCCTATATAAAAACTAACTCCAAATAAATCTTAGACCTAAATACAAAATTTAAAACAAAAAACTTTTAGAAAAAAATGCAGGAAAAAATCTTTGTGATTTAACTTTAAAAAAAGACTTCTTAGATACAACATCAAAAACACAAAACATAAAAGAAAAAATTGGTAAGTTAGACTTGATCAAAATTAGAGAATTTTCTCTGTAATAGATACTGGCAGTAGAATGAAAAGATAAGCCAATGAAATAAGATAGACAGCCCAGGAATGAGCCCACACCTATATGGTCAATTAATCTTTGACAAATGAGGCAAAAACATACAATGAGGGAAATGGTGTTGGGAAAGCTGGACAGCTACCTGCAAAAGAATGAAACTGGACAACTATCTCACACCATACACAAAAACAAACTCAAAATGGATTACAGACCTAAATGGGAGACCTGAAACCATAAAACTCCAGAAAGAAAACATAGATAGTAATCTCTTGGACATTGCCCTTAGAAACATATTTATGAATATGTCTCCTCAAGCAAGAGAAACAAAAGTAAAACTAAATTATTGTACAACACCAAATTATGCTTTGCATAGCACAGGAAACCATCAACAAAACAAAAAGGCAACCCAGTGAATGGGAGAAGATATTTACAAATTATGTATCTGATAAGGATTTAATACCCAAAATATGTAAAAACTCATACACCTGAACATCAACAAAACAAATACTCAGAAACCAAGAGATAGACTCTTAACTACAGAGAACAAACTGATGGTTACCAGAAGGGAGGTGGGCAGGGAGGTGGGTAAAATAGGTGATGGGGATTAACAGTACACTTACCATCATGAGCACTAAGTGATGTATGAAATTTTTGAATCACTATATTGTACACCTGAAACTAATGTAATACTATATGTTAACCATACTGGAATTAAAACTAAAAAAATAATTTAAAAAAAGATTAAAAGGGGAAAAAAAGAGAAAAGAATTCCAAAGGTAATACCAAATGGGAATGTTCTGATTGGGAATGTAAATAATATAAGTGACAGTTTTGAATTAAAAAAAAACAAGCAGCAGCAGACATGAATAGATATCTTTCCAAAGAAGACATCCAAATAACCAACAGACACATAAAAATGTGCTCAACATCCCTCATCATCAAGCAAAATCAAACCCACAATGAAGTAACACCTCACACCTATCAGAATAGCTAGTATCACAAAGACAAGAAATACTAACTGTTGGCGAGGATGTGAAGAGAAGGGAACTCTCGTGCATTGTTGGTAGGAATGTAGAGTGGTGCAACCCTGTGGAAAACAGTATGGAGGGTCTTCAAAAATTAAAAATAGAAATACCACATTATACAGTAATTCCACTGCTGGGTATTTACACAAAGAAAGAGAAAACATGAATTCAAAAAGATATAGTCATTTCTATGTTTATTGCAGCATTATTTTTACTAGCCAAGATACAGAAGCCACCAAGTGTCCACGTGTAGATGAGTGGATAAAGAAGATATATAGATATGTAGATAGAGAGAGAGAATAGTATGTTATTCAGCCATAAAAAAAGAATGAGATTTTGTCATTTGTAATGACATGGATGGACCAAGAGGATATTGTACTAAGTGAAATAAGTCAGACAAAGACAAATATGATTTCACTTACGTGTGGAATCTAAAATACAAAAAAAAAAAAAAAGACAAAAAGAAAAACAAAAACTACCATAATCTTAAATACAGAGAACAACTGGTGGTTAGCAGAGGGGAGATAGGTGGAGAGATGGGTGAAATAGACAAGGGGGATTACGAGGTATAAATTTCTAGTTATAAAATAAATTAGTCATGAAGGTGAAAAGTACAGTATAGGAAATATAGTCAATAATATTATAATCACATGGTATGGTGACAGATGGTGACTGCGCTTACCATGGTGAGCTCTGAGTAATGTCTCGAATTGTTGAGTCACTATGTTGTACACTTGGAATATAACATAGTATGTTAATTATAATTCAGCAACAAAAAATTAGAAAAAAATGTTTTGAGAGAGAGTGTGCACGCAAGCAAGGGGATGGGCAGAGAAACAAGGAGAGAAAATCCCAACAAGTTCTGTGCTGTCAGTGCAAAGCCCAATGTGGCCTTGAACCCATGAACGATGAGATTGTGACCTGAGCAGAAATCAAGATTTGGACACTTAACTACGAAGCCATCAAGGCACCCCTAAAAAATTAGAAAAATCTGCTCTGTAAAAGATATTGGCAGGAAAATAAACTTGGCTTCAAGAAGATACTTGCAAGTCGCACATCCAACAAAGGGCCTGTAGCCGGTATAAAACTCTAGTTTTAAAGAAATACTTTCCATTCTTTCAGGCTCAACTCAAGTTCATCTCTATGAAAATATGATGATCAGATTAACTAGAATTCATGTCTGGACCACTAGTGAATGAATGAATATTTCTCAGCCATTATTATTTTCCTATAAAATAATATACTCTAATAAACATACGCTAGTATTCTGGTTCCCTTTTTGACCAAACCCTCTATGTATTTGCCAGATGCTTGTCATATTGCAGTATGTCACCATGGGATGACAGGAAATAAATAACAGAACCATGGATGGATGGGCTCGCCTTACAGACCCCCCCACTGCTCATTACAGCTTAGCTCTAGGAAGTTTATATCTAACAAAGGCAGGACTGAAAAGGGATATATTTTTATACCTTTTTCATACCTTCATGCCTTTATATTTGCATATAATGCCCTGCATGGATCTGTGAATGTGTATTTGTCTATTTACAGTTATACAAAGTTTTTAAAATTGAAAAAAATCTAATATATATTTCATTAATTTTGTTCAAATAGTAACTTTCCCACTCAGTTTTAGCTCTTACCAAATATACAATTGCATTATTATTTTCTTTTAACATCAAAAGCTTTGGCTTTGTGAAGACCATTTATTCTGACCTTGTTTTTCAAAAAACCTTGATATGCTAAATTTAAAAGCAGCTCCTTTAACCAAGGATCAACTGAAGAGCTCTTAATAAATTAATACCTTGGACAATGGTATTTCAGGGGCCCTGGAATATATGTAACCTTGATGATTCCCTCAAAGATTTGAAGATAATAGGTTTACTATATACAGGGTTCCCCCATACGTACATTAAAGGGAAGGTGGGCACATTCAGGGCGGTTAACATAAGTACAGTGCCTTTGTACAGGTCCTCACACTCAGAAAGGCCCCGTCCCTGACCGTCATCTTGAATTGTTTTTTAAGATTTTATTTTTACGTAACTTCTACACCCAACATGAGGCTCGAACTCACAACCAAGAGTCACATGTTACACTGACTGAGCTAGCCAGGCATCCCATCATCTTGAAATGTTTAATGATTCTATCTTTGAACTTGTATTTTGTAAATAAAGTCTAAAGGGACAACAGAGCATAGAAGTAAACAGAGATGTGTACAGTATGTATGACCACCTTCCTTTCCATTCTGTTTTCATTAGTATTCTCAGCACCTCATAAGCACAGCATTCCAGTGGACCCACAATGCATGGAATTCAACGAGTTTGAAGCTGTATGAGTGTAAGGTTCAGTGTGTTATGTCTGTGACTGAGTAAACAGATGCACTGACAATCTCGGGAAAGACCATACTTGTCATTCAAATCAAAACTTGCTTCAAACCAGAAAGAAGGCAGTGGCATTCTAAGAAACATGAGCATCCAAGGAATACTATTATATTCTTTCTTAGTGTGTCACTTCCTGTATTAGCCAATGACTCATACTAAAATGAAGACACAGGAGGAAAGGAAAGATAAGCATCATAGAGTTAACTTCCCTTTTTGTCCTTTCTTTTCAGAGAAAGCTAGAGAGGGTTGATAGATGTACACACATCAAGAAGCGAAATAAAAAGGTTGAGTTAGTTTTGTGTGGTTTTCATGAAACACATATTCACATACAAGCTACAAAATATGAATTCTGTAATTTTGGTGATTTCACATACAAGTGTTCTTACATTTGCACTAAAATTGGCACTATATAATAGAAAGATGAACAATGAAAGTCATGCTAATAACTTAAAATGAAAGATTCTCATTACAAATTGAGAGAGAGAGAGAGATGCTAAAGAAGAAAAGAAAAAAAGAACGCTTTTATTTTAGTACTACGAGGCATTTTTTCCTGCTTTTGGGCAAAGGGACAATTTCATCTTATATTGTGGGGTACTGACAGGCCTATCGGCTTATCTGAGAAAGAGGAGTTGCTGACAGGGCCATTCATGCGCCGGAGCCAATCTTCTCCCGCTGCTATGTAGTTGATAGTCATAATTCACAACTTGGATTGCTACAGAAGCTTCACAGAGGGCAGGGGGAATGTGTATCTCAGTAGTTTGCATTTGATTGCATTTCCAATTCTAAGGTAAAAAGAAATAAATTGAGATTATCATTTTACCTACATCATCTCATTCAGTGTAGGATATCAAAAGATGTGTATCAAAAGAAACTAAATATAGGAATATTTTTTCATTATTTATTTCTAGGGGCATTTTTGAGGAAAAAAAATTGAGTTTGTCCTTACTGGAATCATAGTCTGCTCTGTAACAGCATGATTGTCATTAAGAAGAAACTGAGTAAGTGAAGAAAAATGAAGATCCTTAAACAACTCATATTCAAAATTTTAATTCATCAGAAAGTATTATTAGTCTGAGTTATGGACATTGCCTTCTGGATCAATAGCAGTTCTATTTTTAATTTTTGAGGAACTTCCATACTGTTTTTCATAGTGGCCAAACCAATTCCCACCAATAGTGTGCAACGGTTCCCTTTTCTTCACATCCTCACCGACACTTGTTATCTTGATTCTAGCCATTCTAACAGGTATGAGGTATATCTCATTGTGGTTTTGATTTGCATTTCCCTGATGATGAGTGATACTGAGCATCTTTTCATGAACATCTCTTGGCCATTTGAATGTCTTCTTTGGAAAAATGTCTAGTTCCTCTGCCATCTTTTAATCGAATTTTTTGTCCTTGAGCTGCAGGAATTCTTCATATATTTTGGATATTAACCCCTTATCCAATATATGATTTACAAATACTTTCTCCCATTCAGTTGCCTTTTCATTTTTTAATTTTTTTTTAAACTGGGCAGAATCGTTTTGGTTTGATATAGTCCCACCTGTCAATTTTTGCTTTTATTGACACATCCAAAAAAATCATTCTCCAGACCAATGTCAAGGAGATTCTTCCCTATGTTTTCTTCTAGGAAGTTTACAGTATCAGGTCTTATGTTTAAGTCTTTAATCCATTGTGAGTTAAATTTTGGAGCGGTGTAAGATAATGGTCCAATTTCATTGTTCTCCATGTGTTTCTCCAGTTTTCCCAACACCATTTGTTGAATTATCCTTTCCCTATGAGTATTCCTGGCTCCCTTGTTACACATTAGTTGACCGTATACGTGGGGGCTTATTTTTGGGATCTCTATTCTATTTCATTGGTCTATGTGTCTATTTTTATGCCAGTACCATACTATTTTAACTATTATAGCTTTGTGGAAGTTTCATTCTTAAATAAATACTTTGAAATCTATGTTGCATTTTATGTTTATTACTTTACCAAGTGGCACTTTATTAATAGTTTCTAATGTGTACCAGCAGTAAACCTTCCATTTCACTGGGGGAAGGATAATAAACAATTAAGTAAATAAGACTGTTTTTAGATAGTGCTAAAATATGCAGAAAATGCAACAAAGTAATATAACAAATAGTATGTGTTACTAGGTGCAGAGATGGTCCTTGTTAATATTAGATAGAGTCTGAGAAGGTGACACTTGAAATGAAACTTGAAAGAACAATAGGAGCCAGCCATAGGAAGGTCTGGAAACGGAATGTTCTAGACAGTGACTAACAATGATTATAAAGCATAGCCCATGTAAAGGCTCTGAGATGGGAACAATTAAAACAGTTTTTTTTTAATGTTTACTTTTTGAGAGAGAAAGAGACAGAGTGTGAGGGGCCGGGAGGGGCAGAGAGGGGAGGGAGACAGAATCTGCAGCAGGCTCCAGGCTCCAAGCTGTCAGCACAGAGTGAGATGGAAACAATTTAAAGTGTCCCAGAAACAGAAAGAGGGCCAGTGTGACTGGAATATAATGAACCTAGGAGAAAGGAGGCAAGTATATATACTGCAAATTGAGCACGGCTTTATAAGAACAAAACTTTACACTTTATGCAATGAGAAGCCAACAAAAAGTTCAAAGTAAGTAGATAATGCCCTGTTTTACTTTTTTGAAAAAAAAGATCATTTATGGGGCTACATGAAGACTGAGTCGTAGAAGAGCAAGAGGGGGAACAAGGAAACTGCTGAAGTGATCCAGGGAGCAGTGATGGTGGTTGGTTTCGATTACCATGGTAACATTAGGATGGAAAACAGGTAAAGACCACAGGATGTATGAAGAAGTATCTTTACGGGGCGCCTGAGTGGCTCCGTTGGTTAAATGGCTGACTTCAGTTCAGGTCATGATCTCACGGTTTGTGAGTTCGAGCCCCGTCATCAGGCTCTGTGCTGACAGCCTAGAGCCTGAAGCCTACTTCGGATTCTGTGCCTCACTCTCTCTCTCTGTTCCTCCCCCTGCTCATACTCACTCTCTCTTTCTTTCTCTCTCTCTCTCTCTCAAAAATAAATAAACAAAAAAAAATTTTAAAGGTGACATTATTTTTGTAAGATAATAACTAAAAGATAAATGAACATAATTTTAACCAAAAAAATTACAAATATAATTCAACCTGATCCAACAATGATTTGTTACATAACATCTTCCTAGTTTTCTGCAGTATGAATCCTTACTCAGAAAGTATTTCTGCTGTCAAGAAGCACAAGAAGTATTATATTTGTGGAAATCTCTGTAATGATAAAATAATGTCCAATAAAGGGCAATTTTTAAAAGTTATCCAAAAATGAAGTCCATTAAAAACTTAAAAATAAAAATAAAAATTTCTTCTCTAAAAGAAGAAATAAAACTTTAGGAAAAGAGGTCTGGACTCTGCTCTCTCTCTGAAACTGTCAAACTATGGACATGAGGAGATTCAGATACCTCTTTTGGGTTCATTAAAAAGTCACAGAGTTCTAAATAATCACCAGGAATCCTGGAGTCCAGTATATAAAATTAATATGTAATTTATCTTAAGCAATCTTTAGAAAGAAGCTCCATGGCATGCTCTGGAAAGAAATAAAATTGGTATTGGAATGGGCAAAACCCCAAAAGCTACGCAGTTATGGGCTAAATTGTGTCTCCCCTAGATGAGCATGTTAAAGCCCATACCTCAAAATATGACTTTATTAAGAGATGGGACCTTTAAAGAGGTGATTAAGTTAAAATGAGGCCATTGGAGTGAGCCCCAATCCAATTTGACTTGGAGTTCTTATAACAAGAGGCCATTTGGACATAAACAGAGACACCAGGGATGCATACCCACTGAAGAAAAGACCATATGAGGACACAAGAAGAAGACAGCCATCTGCAAGCCAAAGAGAAAGGCCTCAGAAGAAACCAAGGCTGCCAACACCTTGATCTTGAACTTCTAGTCTCCAGAACTGTAAGAAAATAAATTCTTGCTGTTTAAGCCACCCAGTGTGTGGTATTTGTTTATGGCAGCCCTAGCAAACTTATACATAAGCCAAGGCATTGACTCACACCCATAATGTCAGCTCAATAATATTTTCAACATAAAATAAACACAATCTCTTAAGACTTGATACAATGAAAATAAAACAAAAAAGAAAAATAGCCAAATGAATGCGAGAGATATATTTAGAAGCACCATAAAAGAATCAAAGCTGTAGAAGTATGATGCTTGCAATAAGCAATGTCAAAAGATAATAATGTGTCATTAAAGGAAATACATTACATGCAAGCTAAAATCTGACAGTGTTAGAAGTTTAGTGTATGGAAGCTTCTGCTGGAATCACACACGTTAAGTGGACAAAGCAGTTCTCCAAAGAAGGGATGGATGCTAATCACTCCATAGACTATGGCCAGCAGCTACGGAAAGACTACTCAGGGTTCACTAAGAGGACCGATAATGTGGGGCTTCTGTGTGGTGTTTTCCATTTCGGAACATTAGAACATTTCTCCAATTAAATTTTTCCTAAAAGGCTGTCTGTAAGTCGTATTTTTGGGAATGTGTGTGTGCCTGTGTGTATTACAGATAATCACTATCTGTTGTAAGTTTTATCACGAGATTTACAATCAGACTTCAGAGAGTCCATGTGCCATAAAATTGTATGGAAAATTGGAAGATGATGTATATGGCTGTGTACAATAAGGCACACTTTTCTAAGGAGAATGGGTGAGTCAAAGCTCCAGCTCTGGAGACAACCGGCCACGGTGAAATCATTGCTGGGTGATCTTACTCAAGATTATTTAAACTGTGTACTTCAGTTTCCCAATATGTGACATGAAGATAATAACACAAACAACTTCAAATTTATTTGGTTTGAAAATAAATACACTAATATGTATAAAATGCTTAGAATGGTAAGAGTTCACTAAACATTTGCTATTGTTATTTCAATGGCACTCTTGTTTCACAGTCAAGTTCAAATGCCTAAAAAGGTTACATAAAACATATTTAAAGAAATCCTGTTGTGAATCCTTTTTAAAATAAACTTAGACTAATCACATCCATATGTTTTTGTTTTCTGAATCTGGATGTTCATACTAAGTTTCAAACCACAGTGCAGCAATAATGACCATCCGTATTAGGTGTGTTAAGGAAGATCTATCAGTGGAGCACCTGGGTGGCTTAGCCAGTTAAGTGTCCTACTTAACTCAGGTCATGACCTCATAGTTTGTGAGTTCAAGTCTCAAGTCGTGCTTTGTGCTTTGTACTGACAGCTCAGAGCCTGAAGCCTGCTTAAGATTCTGAGTCCTCCTCTCTCTCTGCCCCTCCCCTATTCATGCTGTCTCTCTCTCTCTCAAAAATAAACATTAAAAATTTTTTTAAAAAGATCTATCAGAAACCTTGATAAGCCAGCTTTCATTCATATGACAAAGGCATTCTTTATAAATCTTTTTTTTAGAGGGTGAGCCTGAGCTTTTAGTAGTTAGTGATGTTAATGAGTGTTCGAATTTAGAAAGAACTCTTAGGTACTCAGTCCATCACTAATTGTATACAATACATAGAAATTGCCTTTTCTATAGCAGTCATAAATTGGATTTAGTCCCCGACAAACTTTTACTTATCTCCTCTTCCCAACCTGGAGTGAACCACTCACCTGTTCCAAAAGCAGATGGAGGTAAATGTTTTACTTCTTTGTCCTACCGCAAATGCCTCTGAGTCTTCCTAGGGTCTTGTTACAGAATGCTATCACATGCACTATTGGGTTCTAGTAAAAATAATATAAACTGAGTACTTATATGCTCAGATACTTACCAAGTGTTTTTATACACAGTCTCACTTAAGTGATATTTAAAACCCAATGGGATAAGCACTAATATTATCATATGTGAAAAAAAGCAGAGACGTTAAATACATGATTCATGGTCTCACAACTTGTTAGTAGGGGTACTGTGACTTGAATCTAGGTGATCTAATGCAAGAATCACTTAGTCACCATCCTGCCTTCCAGTTAGGCCTATTGATTCAGAAGAGGAGGAGTGATTTTGAGAGGAAAGGAGGATGTGTGGAAAATGATGAAACAGTAAGGAAGATAAGATCTTTTAAAGTAAAAAAAGAACATAGCTATATAAAAATCCCTTTATAGCTTTAAAAATCAGACAGACCTAAATTTCAGGACATGTTCCACAATTTCTCACCTTGAGGAAACTACTTAACTAATCTTAATGAGGATAATAAGAGCACCAACTTCATAGGGTTGTTGAGAGGATTAAATGGCCGAATGCACATAAAATGTTTATCATGGTGCCTGGCATTTAATAAATGCTCCATAAATGCTAGTCGCTGTTACCATTATTTTTAGTCTGGAGCTTCACACCCTCAAATACCCTTTTTCCTTCTGTGTCTCTGGTCTAAGTAATTCTTCCTGCAGTGCTGAGCTGGACTTGAGCCCTACTGATAAAAGCTCCAGGCAACCAGTGATCTTCACTTTCTTCCCGCAGTTCTACTTGCCACCCACTACATCCCCACAGATTCAGTGCCGGATTATAGATCTGGATCCACACATTTTAATTTAGAACCTTTCCTTTTATCTGGGTTTGCAGCACATTGTGTCAAATTCCCAAATGATAACTTTAGAGTTTGCTGCAAAGTCCTTATCATAGCTTTCAGAAAACTTAAAGTTGTTCCTAGGGGAACAATCATTGCTTTGCATTTCATTATTGAATAGAAAATATAGAAGAATAATACCAACTTTTAAATGAAATTATTTGCCTGGAAGGGGAGTATAAATGTGAAAAGGAGAGCACCTCATTATCACTCTTTCAAGCTGCTAGAATGAAACTTGAGTCATTGCATATTCCAACATCAAAAACTCTCTTGGATATACTAAAGAACATCATTATGCACACAGCAATAACATGAGCACATTATTAGAGGGAACCACTAAGAATAAAAGGTTGCCAAGACAGATTTCTAAAATGTATAATATAATAAGCTCATTAATAAGTATTGTAAAATCGCTCTAGGACTTTCCAAGTGAAACTGAATTCCTTGGGGTTTTTAACTAGTCAGGGGCATTAATTTTATTTTTTTCTGTTTAGCTAAAGGATCCGTATCTTTTTGCTGACCCATGCAGGAATGTTTCTACCAGTGTCTATCTAAACATAAAGAAATATTTGATTATGGTATTGGTATTTATCAGGGTACAATTAGAAAAATAAATGGAATTAGGCTTCTTCTTAAAGATGTGGGGAACTGACAAAAGGCTTTTGAATAAAGAATAAACATATGAAGTCATGCTCCCCCATCTCGTTAAAATCATCTAAGTTGCCTTCATAAAGCAGAAACTCCTCTAACTTCAGAACATTTAAGAATTGTTAACAATTCTTGATACATATCTTTTAAAAGTAATCTCTACACCCAACATGGGGCTGGAACTCACAACCCTGAGATTAAGAGTCATATGCTCTACTGAGCCGGCCAGGAACACCAATTCTTAGGAACCTAGTCATAAAAGGTTTTTTTTAAGCCAATAACTGTACACTAAGAAATACACATACTAGTTAGTCAAAGGTTTTCTTAGTCAATAGCCGCACATTTAGAAATACACATACCAGTTCATTTTTCTTGTTATTTCCATTTACTTCTATTTTCATTACCATTTACTTCTGTTTGCATTTGCATTGCGCTTTGGGCTCTACGCCCAAATGTTTAATGTTTGTGGTTCTTATGCTGTAGCCTTTTTCACCCTCTCCTCCGTCCTTGTGTACTTAAAAAAGTCTGAATTAAGTAGCTCAGTTGGCCACAGTATAGTTGGTAGAGCAATTGCTGATCACTAAGACTGCTGGCTCTGCTTGAAGAAATCCAGGTGCCATATTCGGCCGAGTGCTTTGGGAATTGCAAAGGTAACTTTCAAATGCTTCCATCACATCAAATATTCTACAGCAACAATTAGAAACAAAACCAGGGGTTCACACAAGAAACAACTGGAAAATAGTAAGAAAACTAAAATCGTAGGGCTTTGTTGTTTTTTTTCTTTTTGTCACGCAACAAAAGCAGTGGAATTTTGGGCAAAACCGACCGCGGTGTTTGAGATACTTAAAAATCGGACTTCAAAGAGAGCCAGACCGTGGAGTCGGGTACAGAAGCCAGAGCTTCCCCCTCACCTCCTCGCCTTCTCACAGCTTCTGCTCCAGCTCCGTGGCCTCGGGCTTAACGCAGGGCCTGCGCCTCCCCGGCGACCCGTGTGCCGGCCCCAAGGTGGGCGGCTCCCGGCGGTCGGCCTGTTCCAACCACAGAGAGGAGCCCCCCCCCTCCGGCGTCCTAGAGCGGCCGCGGGAGGCACGCCTGGGGCAGGGGTCGCGGGTTGGGGAACTTTGAGCCAGGTTCCGCACCCCGTTCCTGGTCTTGGAGGTGGCGGAGCTTCTGGCCTTCTGGGCCCTCTGTTCACGTGAGTCCCCAGGCCAGGATGCGACTCCCAGGCGGAGCGGCTCCCTTCCAGGAGCGGCTTTCCCTCCTCCCCCGCTGGCCCTGGAAGGTCCGCTGCGCGACCTCGGCGCGGCTTCGCGCCGGGGGACTCCTTGGAACCGCAGAAAGGAACTAATTCTAGGGAAGGACGCGGGGAAGTCCGAACCGCGGAATGCGAGCCTGAGGGCCGCCGCCTGGGGTAACCGGGAAGGATCCGGCCGGGGAAGTGGACATGGCTGTCAAGAGGCCCGGCACTGTTGTTCTGTTGTTAGTTTTCTAGACTGCAATACCGGGTTTAGTACTTCTCTGGTTTTGTGCAAATGAAATGAGATAATGAATGTGTATTTCAGCAAGTGCTGTTTGTTGAGTGCTTCCTTTGGGGCTGGCACTGTTAAACAGTTAACACAAGCCTATCCATTCGTTCAGTACATGCTTATTGATTACCTACCATATATCAATACCGCAGGGCACTGGAGATGAAGGCCCACGTGTTGTGAGAAAAACTGTCAGGGTCCCCGCCCTTCTGCCCTTCTAAAGTTTATTTAAGGATGAGAGGTTGATTGATGTATGGAAGAGGGAACTAACACCAAACACATTATTTAATTACAACGTTGAGAGTTTATTACTGGGAGATACCTAAGGAGAGGGGATGGAGATGGGGAAGAGGAGAAAAGAGAAGATTTTCCTGAGGAAGTTTTATATCAACTGACAACTGAATGATGAGGAGTAATCAGCTAGCCTTAAAGGCTATTCTAGTCATAGGGAATAGCATGTGTGAGGACTTAAGCTGGAGGACGCTAGTATTTTCTTAACACCAACAGTGGGACTCTCTCTACCTAGTATGTTCTCTGCCCATTATCTTCAGTGGCCTAATAGTAGGGCAGCGAAGCTGGCAGATAATTTTGGTTCTAATAGTCTTTCCTTATAGAAAGCACCATACAGTTTTTTCCAATCTCCAGTCTGTTCAAAATAGATATTTTTGAAAATCTGAAAAAAATAGTATATCATCTATGGCTTCTTATTGCTTTCTAAATCAAATATAATAGTCACCTTCTTATCTGTACAAGATAAGGCCCAGGATCCCAGTGGATGCCTGAAACCTCCTAACCCTTTACATATGTGTGTGTCTACATGTGTGTGTATATATACATATGTGTATATATATGATTTTTCCTATACATACATATGATAGGTTATAAATTAGTCACAGTGATTAAAAATAATTAATAAAACAATTGTAACAATGTAATAACAGGTGTATGTGGTCTCTCTATTTCTCTCTTCCCCTCAAAATACCTTCTTGTCCTGTTCTCACCCTTTTCTTGTGATGTGAGATGATACCTATGTGATGTGATAAAGTGAGGCAAATGACAAGAAGGGAGGTGAGTGACATAGGCATTGTGACATAATGTTAGGCTACTTGCTAACCTGATATGTCAGAAGGAGTCACATCTAACTCTGGACCACAGCTGATCATGGGTAACTAAAACCACAGAAAGTAAAACAGAGGATAAGGGCACGACTACTGTGTAAACAACTAACTTGCTGGAAAAGTTCTCTGTCAAACCAAAGACCCATATTCAATTCCAACTTCTGTTCTGCTGCTCTCTCCACTAGATCCTTCAGTTGATGTTGACTTCTTTTGGAACCATGTACTCGTCTCAATTCTCTAATCCCCCGGCTATTCAGAGCATGGTACAGTATGAAGCATCCTGATTCCTGGAATCCCAAATATCTTCATATCTCCACAAAGTGTTTATTTCTTAACCACTTCCAGCTAGCACAGTAGAGTAATATTGGCACTTTAAATAGTTGCAGTTATAGGCAGAGTTTTAAAAGAACTCTATCACAGGGTGCCTGGGTGGCTCAGTCGATTGAGCATCAGGTCATGATCTCAAGGTTTGGTTCATGAGTTTGAACCCTGGGTGGGGCTCTGTGCTGACAACTCAAAGCCTGGAACCTGCTTAGGATTCTGTCTTCAGCTCTCTACCCCTCCCCTGTTTACACACACACTCTCTCTCTCTCTCAAAAATAAATATTAAAAATTTTTTAAGAACTCTGTCCCAATCTAACATATAAATTATTGTGGACTGATTCTTTTTCTTCCCACTCAGGAGCCTTTCATCTCCTACCCCAGATGACAGCCAGGCATTTCAGAGCTAGTTAATGGTAACAGGATGGAGACTGACTCAAGTTCATCCCATCTAATTTCTGCCTTAAGGGAGATTGTGTGCATGTCTTATTCTTTAATTTCCTTTGCTTATCACTGCTCACAACACTGTAATTCTAATTTAGACACCTTCTAGACATTCATATCCATTACTTCTTTCTTGTTTATGATTAGAACATTACTTTTATTGAGGTTCCTGGGTGGCTCAGTTGGTTGAGTCTGACTCTTGATTTCAGCTCAGGTCATGATCTCAGGGTAGTGGGATTCTCTCTCTCTCTCTCTCTATCTCTCTCTCTCTCTCTCTCTCTCGTTCTCTCTCTCCCTCTGCCCCTCTCCCTTGTTCATGTGTTCTCTCTAAGAAAAGAAAATGAAACAATACCCAAAAAACTTTATCAATCTGTTTTATTTGTGAACCCAAATATAGATCTAATCATGAGACTGGCATAAGCATAGTACTAGGATACTAGTAATACTAGCTACGTGTTCCTCCTCTTTATTCCCATCACATCCTGTGGATATGTCTGTAATTGTGTTTGCTACATTGTGTTATGACCAGTTGTTTGTGTTATTCTCTGCTCATTAATTAGACTTGTTTGAAAATAGATTGAGTCTTTTTTCCGCCATTTGTTTTCACTGTGCTTAGCACAACGCCTGGTACATTAATAGATATGCATTGATTGTATTTTGAATGGGGGGAAAAAAGCAATTCGTTGTTAAAGTTTTTTAAGTGAAATAGATATAAAGTATGAACATGCCTAGAAATTACCGTCAGAATCTGCACACACCTTCACCTGTCTTTCTATCCTCTAAATAAATATACTTTCCCTCAAACATTAAAGAATAGTAGTAAAATGAATTCTTACTCAATTTTTTTCTCTTGAGTTGAGGGGTGTGTGTGTGTGTGTGTGGATGTGTACTTGTATTTAAAATAAAAAGAGCAAGTTCCCATTTTATGAAAAGAAACAGTCTCAGAACATTAAAAATAGTAATACTTTCAGTGAAAGACAACCGGTATTAAAACCCAGTTCTTTCTGATACCAAAACCAGTGTTCTGTCTTTGGTAGAAACTAAACTTTGTGAATAAAATCATGCCATTTGCAGCAACTGGTCTAGAACTGGAGGGTATTATGCCAAGTGAAATAAGTCAGTCAGAGAAAGACAGATATCATGTTTTCACTCATATGTGGATCAGGAGAAACTTAACAGAAGACCATGGGGGAGGGGAAGGGGAAAAATAGTTACAGAGAGGGAGGGAGGCAAACCATAAGAGACTCTTAAATACAGGGAACAAAGAGAGTTGATGGGGGGTGGAGGAGAGGGGAAAGGGCTGATGGGCATGGAGGGGGGCGCTTGTGGGGATGAGCACTGGGTGTTATATGTAAGCCAATTTGACAATAAATTATAATTAAAATTAAAAAAAGAAACTAAACTTTATATTTTTCTTATGGCTCAAGTAATGTAATGAATGGTAGAAAAAAAGCCCAGAAATTTCAGATAAGCAAAATAAAAACAAAAAAAACCTTAAAATTCATCCATGATTTCAGCATTCCAGACCAGCCATTGTTAACATTTTTATACACCTATGTGTATATTTATATATATTACATACACTCACTTTTTCTTTTTACAGAAATGGAACCACACTAGTTTTAATCTTTTTTGCTTAACAATATGTGGCAACCCCTCTCTCGGCTCATTTATTCTAGGGTTTTTGAACCTCAGTTTTATTGACACTTGAGGCCAGATCATCTTTTTGTAGTCAGGGAGCTTTCCTGTGCATTGTAGGATATTTAACACCATCTCCGGACTTTATCCAGTAGATGCCATTAGAACTTCCCTCAGTTCATTGCCCCAATAAAAAAAAGTCTCTAAACATTGTTGCCAAATGACCCCTGGGGGACTAATTAGGTAATTAATATAATAATATATCTGAATACATAACTTTAATCATTTTTTCCCTCAATTTCTACCTACCTAATGGCTACTAGAAAATCAATTGTAAATGCTTGACTTTTTTATTTTTACATATTCTTTTAGAAATAGTTATTATCAAATGAATATTTGAAAATTTTAAAAATTAGATGTTTAACACTTTTGTTAAACTGAAGTAATGCCATCACACTCAGACGTGTTTTTATCATCTTAGAATATGTCCTCTTTATAACCCATGGATTTGTTACCGTTTAAAATTTAAAAGTTGACTTTGAGTGAACAAAGGAAAAGTTACCTCAAAGTAAAGACCTAGTAGCATTATAAGAGCATTAGGACTGATAGCCTTTGAGAGAAATGAATTTGCTAAATAGGTGATAAAGTTTCTATGCACACATAAAACGTATTTGACAGATTTTTTATCATTATAACCTCTTTTGTATTTTTAGTTTTCAAGACCTCTAAAATAAGGATATTCTTTTTGTTTTTTAAGATTATCTATGTATTTTGAGATAGAGTGTGAGCAGAGGTGGGGCACAGAGAGATAGGAAAGGAGAAAGAATTCCAAGCAGACTCTGCACTGTCAGCATAGAGCCCAACATGGGGCTCAAACCCACGAACAACGGGATCATGACCAGAGCCAGAATTTTAGTCAGACACTCAACCTGAGCCACTCAAGCGCCCCAATAAGGATATTCTTCTACCAAAAATTCAAAAACATCTCTCAAAGGCCTTTAAAAAAATTCAGGGGAAATTTTTAGGGTTTGTTATATTTTACTTTAAAAATGTTTTATTGTTAAATATAACATATATCTAGAAAATTGCATGAACATAAGCATGAGTTAAATGAACAAACTACTGTTAACATTGTGTAATCACCAACTCAGGTCAAGGGATAAATCACTGATAAAGCGCAAGAGGCACCCCCGCTTCCACATCCGCTCCCAGGTTCCCATCCAGAGTCCTCTCTCCCTCTTCCTCTCTCCTGCTTCTCCCTCCTCTCTGTTCCTCATTCTCCTCTTTCTTATTTTAGTAAGAAACATTATGTAGTTACTTCCTTGTTCTTTTTATTCTTTTACCATCTAAGTGTGCATTTGTTTACATTAGAGTTTAGTTTCACTTGTTTTTAAAATTTATATACATAAATCAAAACTGTAGACTTTTCTCTTTAGGCCAACATTATGTTTTTAAGATCCATCTGTGTCACGCCTTCCACTAGAAATCATTTGTTTTCATTTGGTGTATTGTTTTACACTGTATGAAATATATTGTGACCCTTGACAAACATTTAATTGTTTCAGGTTTTTGACCAATGATCATTCTTATGCACATGTGCTGGTAACCAGATACACACTTTATGCTGAGTATATAGGCAGAAACTGAATTGCTACAACATAGGAAACACATTCATCAACTTTGTGGCATGACACAAAATTGCTTCCCAAAGTGGTTCTACCAATTTATACATTCTACCATCAATGTGTGAGAGTTCTCATTCCTCTGCATCTTTGCCAACACTTGGTATTTTTAGTCTTTTTTAATATTTAGCCATTTCTGTGGTGTTTTCCTGACTAATAATGAAGTAGAATGCCTTTTTGTGTATTTATGAAAGATGTACTGTTTGATAGTATCTGGTCAAGTTTATTGCCCACTTTTTCTTTTTCTTTTTCTTTTTTTAATTTATTTTTGAGAGACAGAGAGAGACAGCGTTAGCAGGGGAGGGTCAGAGAGAGAGGGAGACACAGAATCGGAAGCCGGCTCCAGGCTCCAGGCTCTGAGCTAGCTGTCAACACAGAGACTGACTCGGGGCTTGAACCCACAAACTGTGAGATCATGACCTGAGCCGAAGCTGACGCTTAACCAACTCAGCCACCCAGGTGCCCCTACTTCCCACTTTTCTATTCAGTTTTCCTACAGTCTTTTTCTTAATTTTTTGTAATAAATATTTTTCTCAATGAGTTATTTCTGTTTCACTCTGTGACTTTTCACTCTTTAATTCTTTGCTTTTCTAGGTATTCTGTATTAGGTATATCTCTTGTGTGTAGCATTTAATTAGATTTTGTTTCATAATCTTTTTGAGTGTAATTTTGTTTCCATAGATAAATTTATTGATATAATAGACAACTCTTAGGTTTTCTAGTTTCTATCTTTTCCTATTTATGACCTCTATATTTTTGTTTGTATTTTATATTTTATGTGTGTGTTTCTTCTGAAAATGTAAAACAAAATTGCATTCTAGGTT
Source organism: Suricata suricatta (assembly GCF_006229205.1). NCBI lineage: Eukaryota > Metazoa > Chordata > Mammalia > Carnivora > Herpestidae > Suricata > Suricata suricatta. Next base: position 80,336,316 of record NC_043705.1, on the reverse strand, counting down.
GTTTTTAGGCTAAAATTTACCATAACTTTATATACCTTATTTTCTATTTCTTTTTCCTTTATACATATTCCCAGCCATGAATAATAGCCCCCGCTTTCCACTCCCTGCCCTCTAAGACCTGAGTTTAATTAACTTCATTATTTTCTATGTTTTCTAATGTTTACTTTTATATTTTGAAAGGTGGTTGTACATTTATGACTTGAACTGTCAGCTTTAAAACCTGACTTTATAACCTCTGCTGCAATATAGAGGAAAATCAACATCTTCCACACACCCTACTTCCCCCCCCTTTCTCCTCTCCTCTGTTATTTGTAACATTGTTTCTACATTGTCATGATCCATATGCTTTACATTCTAACCATAATTTCCATGGTTGTTTTAATCTTAGTCTTAAATGGATTCAATGCTTGCAAACACTGTTGGAAACAACATTAACTTCCAAGGGTTTTCAAGATGATCAAATGAAAATATTGAGTCAACCTTCATGAAACTGAACTGAGCATTTAGTTGAATGCAGGCCCTGTGCCAGATACCTGAGAATACAGAGACAACATTTCCTCTACCTTAGCAAGCTCCCGTGACTCATGGAAACACAGACAAACCATTCTGGCATGATAGGAGGCATGCTCCAGACCAGTGAGAAGGTGTTCCTAACCCAGACTTGGGGATGAGGCAAAGAACAAGTTCTTGGAGGTGATGGAAACTGATGATGGTGTATAAGGCATTCCTGGCCTGCACAAGAGCACAGACAGAGGCATGAGACAATATCCAGGTTTAGGGATTTGAAGTAGTCCTGCATGTCTGCACTTGAACATAAACTGTAGGGGGGAAAGAGAAGTGATAGGGCTGAGGAAACAACACGAGGGGAGTCAGGAAGGCCATGTGGAACTACTGTGAAGATTTTTTTAAGTTTATTTATTTATTTTAAGAGAAAGAGCACACGCGGGAAAGGGGCAGAGAGAGAACTCCAATCTGGCTGTGTGCCGACAGATCATGACCTGAGCCAAAATCAAGAGTCTGATGCTTAACCAACTGAACCACACAAGGGCTCCGAACCACTGTGGAGTCTTACATAAAGAAAAGACTAGTTGAGAATACAGCATGAAGTTCCCACTTAACTGAAATTTTAAAACTCAACAAGTCAAACCAAGTAGGTGGTGAGAGGAGCTCCAGGGACAGCAGGGCACAGAAGAGGGCAGGCAGAGGCGGGTGGGGGAGGACAGCTTCCTCCACCTGGCCCGGGGGCTTAGGGACAGACACCTGATGAGCCCTGCCTGAGGTTCTCAGTGCCTCCCGTGATTGTGCAGCCAGCTGAAGGCCGGCTCAGAAGCTGAATGACTGCTAGCACGTGCCAGGTCTTGGCTTAGGGCTATAACAGCAACACTGGGGGCCTATCTATGCATACCTTGTGGGTGAACTTGTTGAATCCCTCCCCAACTGGGGAAGGAGGAGGGACAGACTGAGGGACTTCTTTCTCTACACCATTCCTATCAGTTCTCTACTCTAGGCCCACATTCCCATCCTTTAAACCACTTGGAGACAACGGCCATGTCTCCAAAGCTCTGGAAATAAATGGGCATGGAGCTGGGTCAGCATTAGGCACTTTATCAGCAATATCTACAACTTTTGCCCAGGTTCCTGTTTTTTAAACTCCTGAACTGCTCTTCAGATTAGCACAATTTTAATAGAATTAGAAAGAAAAGCAGCAGCAGCAGGTGGTCAGATTTGCATTCATCTTATGGAACCACTGGCAGCAGCAAGGACGAGGCCAGAATGGAAGGAGATTAGTTGGAAAGTCACCTCTGTTATAACAACGTTGATTCTTTGTTAGACTGACACCAAGATTTTAAACCCTTCATGAGGAGAGACTGAAAATGAGCTAGAATGAGGTTGATGCATCCTAGTAACTTCCACTGGGTTACTGAGGCCCCAGGAGAGATTATTTAAAATGGAATTGTCCAGACTTTAGGAAATGAGCTTATATTGGCCAGTGTATTCGGATATGATTATCTGTGGGGGCTGGGTCATATCCCTATTAGGGAGGTGGTGAAGTTTTGTCTGCAAGGAATTTAAATTCTTCTGTCAGTCTTACGGAGGATGGAAACCAGTAGTTCTCAGACAGGTGAGGGGAAGATCTCCTGTTTCTGGAACCAGCATCCATTTGGAATGGATTCCAAGTCCTGGAGATTTCCTGGGGTGTTTCTAGAGCAGAAGCCATCCTGGCCAGGGAAGACTGGCTCAGAATGAGATTCCTGTATGGAATCTCTCATGAGTCTGGGACTGTGCATGTTGTGTGTATCTATCTCATTCTACATCCTTTATTTTTATTCTTAAACCTGCAGTAAAGTTTAGTCAAAAGTCGTAGTCTGTATTCAGTTACAGTGTGGGGAATTCGGGAAGGGCTTAGCCTGTGCTTCAGAAAGAGATTAAAGGTGAGAGCAGTGTACCTCCTCCTTGAGATCAATGTGCTAGTAATAGTTTGCGGACAGCCATGTCTGGCTGAGCAGTCAGTGGGACCTCGCAGGCAGACATGGCTGCTTCAGCCTTAATGGGCACAAGGACCCTGTGGGTCTCCCCAGGAGACCATGTGACAGAACCTTGGGACCTCTTGGAAGCAGTTGACAGGTAATTTGATGACAGCTGATGTCTGCGAATTAGTCAGGATTGAAGCTATTCTAATTTTTGCACTAAGAAAAAGGGATTTCCTTATTTTCTAGCCACAAGACGGTGTGACTGTGGACAAGAGAGTCACAAAGTAATCCCAACAAATAAGAATGAGGCCAAACCAATACAGTGGTGCTGAGGGCAGAGGGTGGGAGGGAGGAATATTGAAGACAGAAAATCAGCAGGATTGTTCATTTGTTTTGTTTTTTTTTAATACATTTTTAAACGTTTACTTATTTTTGAGGAGGGGGGCAAAGAGAGAGGGGCACAGAGGATCCAGAGAAGGCTTTGTGCTGACAGCCAAGAGCCTGATGCAGGGCTTCACCTCAGGAACCATGAGATCATGACCTGAGCCAAAGTGGGAAGCTCAACCAACTGAGCCACCAGGGTGCCCCATCGTTATATATTTTTAAAAAAGTAATCTTTACACCCAACTTGGGACTCAATCTCACAATCCCAAGGTCAAGACTCACATGATCCACCAAATAAGCCAGCCAGACACCCCTGGATTTTCCTTATACATTTTAGAATTAACTTTAAAAGTTCCATTAAGGAACTAGAGAGTATTATGCTAAGGAAAAGAAATCAGAGAATGACAAATATCATATGATTTCACTCATATGTGCAATTTAAGAAACAAAATAAATGAGCAAAGGGGAAAAATAGAGGGAGAGGCAAACCAAGAAACAGACTGTTAACTAAAGAGGACAAGTTAATGGTTAAGAGAGGGGAGGTGGGTTGGGGGGATGAGTGAAGTAGGTGATGGGGATTAAAGAGTGCACTTGCTGGATGAGCACCTGGGGTTGTATGTTAAGCGCTGAATCACTATGTTGTACACCTGAAACCAATATTACACTATATGTTAACTAACTTGAATTTAATAAAAAATTTAAAAAAAGAAAAGTTCTGGGGTGCCTTTGTGGCTCAGTCAGTTAAGCTTCTGACTCCATGACTCAGCTCAGGTCATGATCTCACGGTTCATAGGATCCAGCCCCATGTCAGGCTCGACACACTGACAGCACTGAGCCGGCTTGGGATTCTCTCCCTCTCTCTCTATCCCTTCCCTGCTTATGTGCTCGCTCTCGCTCTCTCTCTCTCTCTCTCTCTTTTTCTCAAAATAAATAAACATTAAAAAAAAAAGTTCCATCAAATACTCTTGGTATTTTTTCAAGTTGCATTGAATTTATGAATTCATTGCAATGAATGGACATTTTCAGAATATTTAGTCTACTCATCCATAAACATGGGTTTTTGTTTAGAAAATGTTATACTTTTCCAGAAACATCTTACACATATTTTTAAATTTGTTTCTATGTATCTGTATCTCATTTGGCCCTCCAAGTTTATTCCTTATTCTTCTCCAGTTTGCTCTCTACTCTGGGACTCTAACCTTTGAGGACTACATCCATGGCCTCTTATGCTCTCTGCCCCACTTGGATTCAGCCAATAGGCACCCAGAAGTGGATCAGAAAGAAGAGTGAGGTCAGAGTATTATCAGCTTCTCCAGATCCTGCAAGGTGGCCTCGGGTTGGCTCTGTCCCACTGAGGGCTACTCTGTCAAAGCGGTACAACTATCTCTCTTTCTAAGTCTCTCCCTTCATTCCTTTGGGCAAAGACCAATAACAGCTTCTTATGAAATAAAGAACAGCAGTCCAAGGATTGGACACTAAAGATTATTTAAGGTTTGTGGCCTAGAAGAAGAAAGAAAAATTTTTAGTGAGTATAAAATGGTGACATTTTTTACATGCTATAGAGATGTCAGGTGAAATAAAGACTGTCAATGAAAAATAATAATCATGAAATTATTGGGCAACAGCTATGTGCCTTGCTCTGTGCCAAGTGCTTTACATATTTTATCTCACTTAATCCTTATGATAATCTTATGAGATTGATTTTATTATCCCAATTTCACAGAGGAGGTTTTAAAATGCTTTCTCAAGGTCACAGAGCTAGTTAGTAAGCAGTAGACTCAGAATTTAAACGCTGGCCTGCCTGATTCCAAGCCCATTCTATTAACTACCTTGCTGATCTGTCTACATTTTACCATTAAATTAACAATCAGGAAATTATGTCCTTTTAGTATGTAGTTTCAGTTAAATGATCAGAATGTAGTTTCAAAGGAGTTATCAGGCTCGATGATCTCAAGAGGTTAAGGAATGTAGCGGAGAGGAGATAAAGATGGCAGTGGCATACCAGCTCTTTGATGAGTCTAGTGCTAAAAGTTTGGAGATTGATAGTATTAGTTGCAAAAAGTCCCATCCTTTCCAAAACTTTATGTCACAGAAAGTCTGACCTTTCTCCTCCTGAGATATGCTCAACTGGCTTTGTCCAAGAGTTCCACTAGATTATTCCAACAGTGATGCCCCAGATCTACAGGGGTTTCCCAACCTCACAGGAAAAAAGAAGCTACCCAAGCTTCTTGGGTCAGAGCATCTCATTGATCTCTGCAATCAGACCACAGAGCCTAGGGAGTTTGGAGCTAAACATGGTGACTGGGGCTCTGCGTCTTGTTGCAGAGGGCTTGTTCATCCTCATTAACATTAACACAGTGACTGTCTTTCAGGTCACCTTGTCCTGGCAGCAGAGAAAAAAATATTTATGTCTGCCATCCTCTTGGCTTTCCTTCCTAATAGCTCTGGTATCTAATATATAAGCACAGACAGGTGCCATTTAATAAAAACACTTAGAAAAAGGTTGGGGAAGCAATTAGCTTTAACCTTGGATCAGCAACTCTAATAGGGAGAAACCATTGCTGTCACAGAAAATAGGAAATTTTCCAAGGATAGTAGTCAAAATACAGAATGAAAACTAATACCCAGATTAGATTCTTGGTGACCAGGTAATGGAACAGGTAACTAGAAGTCATTTTTCCTGCCTATATTCATCACAAATCAAGAAGAAACTAGATCAACCTATCTTTGACTTATGGCATGTCTCATAAGAAAGATGAACTTTCCAAGAGACCACAATTCAGCTAACTAAACTTTGTTTCTTTCTTTCCCTATATCTTATTTATTTTTATTCCATGTTTACTTCCCTGAACTCACTTATTTTATGCTTTTAAAATATGTTTATTAAAAAGTATACTATAAAAGTCATTGCAATAACAATTGTTAAATCATGGAAAACAACAAATAAATGTTATTCAAACAATTGGGAAAAGCAAATATGGGAAAGGAGGATGGTAAAGACTATACCCCCCCCACCCCCCCACCGCAGGGGTTCCCTGACCTGTCCCTGCTCTGCCCCGGCCCCTCCCCCACCGGGTGTGTGACCGGCAGACCTTGCGGTGGTTGCAGTTTCCAATCACACAGCAAGAAAGTCCCTCTCGATTGGTGTTTCTTTCTGTCTTACTGATCACATGGAGGAGAGAGCATCCCTCAAAGGAGACTCTGTCTTTCCTTTTAATTATTTATTTATTTATTTATTTAAAAGCAAGGAGGGGGGATTAGTAGAACCTAAGTTGTACTTATGGAATACTAGTGATAGCAGTAATAATGTAGTAATAATTACAACAGTAATTGTAGTCGTAATGACAATAATTATAGGGAAAGCTCCTGTTTGAGAACTGAGATAAATAGAAAGTCACAGAGGACTGTGAAGTCTAATACAAATGTCTCCTTTTAGTGGTTTAAACTTTGGAAAGTGAATTTAGTTGGGATGAGCACGGGGTGTTGTATGGAAGCCAATTTGACAATAAATGATATTTTAAAAAAGAAAGTGAATTTAAAATACTTTTCTAACTCTTATTTTATCTTGAGAGAGAGAGAGAGCACGCAGAGCAAGGCAGAGGGAGAGGAAGAAAGAGAATCTTAAGCAGGCTCCATGCTCAGCATTGAGCCCAATTCAGGGCTGCATCTTGTGACCCTGAGATCATGATATGAGCCAAAATCAAGAGTCCATGCTTAACCAACTGAGCCACACACATATCCCAAAAAAGATTTTTTTAAAGAGTGATTTACTATAGTATGGATAAGGAAAAGTGATGCTTTGAACCACAGGTCCAGTTGCTTGTTTTAGCCTCCATAATTGGATGACATGACAAAGTATAGTATATGGAAATATCTGATCTAAGTGATACTAGGGAGGTTTTCACAAGAGAAGCCCAGAGGTGTCTGGAAGGCTCTGTCAGTCACAGTCAAGAGTTCGAGCCCCACAGTGGGCTTCACATTGGGTACAGAGCATACTTAAAAACAGTAAGAAGCTGAAGAACTATAAAGTAAGACAGTTTGGGAATGATGTTGGTTGTCTATGTTCTTGATAACACAGAGAATGGGAGTCATTTTTAAGTTTACGAGGATTCCAAAAGTTAAGAATCTCTCATATTTCATTTGTCAATTAAATTTTTTTCCAAATAAGTGAAAAATTAGATGCTTTGTAGTTATTTCATTACTACAAGGCACTTCTTTCTCTTGAAGGTATCCTAGTATGTTTGAGGGAAAAGATGTTTCTTCCTCAATAAAGGAACAAACTTAAAAATTAATTAGTTGTTAAGTCTGTTTACAACATAGGGTAAAACATTGCAAACCCTTATAAGTTCTACTTCAATGGAAGTTTTTATATGTGATTCTTTTAATATTTATTTGGTTCATCTAAAATGTTACTCTATCAACAATATAATTTTGAATCATGATAGGAGCACAATAAAGTTATCTTAATAAAATGAAGATGAAAAATGAATTCACACTTTGCAATGTTTTACATAGACTTGACCTATCAGGTCTTCATTTTAGTGGAAAAAGCTCAAATCAGATCTCTATTCCTAGACTGGACTAGAATAATATTTCTAAAGTTGTTCAGAAGATCATTAGCCACTTTAAAGTAAAAATATATAATATAATTTTTCAATGAGAATAAATAACTATATCAGTCCAAGCTCCATAAAACAAAAATATCCATATTTATGCTCCTTTTCTCAGACACTTCAGCCTTTAGCATCTCATAAATCCTAGCTAATTACATGTCAAGAAAAAAGGTCAATTCTAAGTTTAATATGCTTCCCTTTTCTATCTAATGAATCGCCATCACATGGAGAATGCTAGGGGAAGAGAATAAAAATGCAAATATTTTTAAATAACTACTTTTGTAAGTTCTATGTGTGAAAAACCTCCCAATGATGCTACCCCACAATGGAAAAAACTGTCTCACTAGCTAGACTATTCATTCACACACATGTATGAAGCACTGACTCTGTTCCAGCCCCATTGAGCTATGCTGCAGATTACATAAAGAACAAATATATATAGGACCATATTTCTGCTCTCAGAGAACTCATGACTCTAAGGTAGTGAACTTCTGCCTTCTGAACTCCTGCCCCTGCTGTTCTTTGAGAAGCCCATGGCCCATGACCCCAGACTGCAGAACTCAGGGGTTTCTCCTTGATAAGTTCTTTGGTTTAATTCCCAAATGAGCAGTTACTTCTCTAAATACCACAAAATTTTGTAAATTTAAAGCAATATATAACAAATGTACCAAAAGACCTTTAACATAACATGATTATAATTTCATTTCACAATATGAAAAAGAATAGCATGTCTTCATTAATGTTTCATTTACTGATAAGTCATTTCAAGATCACCCTAGAATCAAAATTATCAGCATTGAAGTACCATAGGCTGGTCTGCTAATTATATTTACTTTACTAAGCTGTGCTGTTCTAAAAACATCAATTTATTGTTCATCATTTTATTTACTTTATTTGAAAGGTCATAGCATCTGTGGCAAGTTAATTCTCCAATGTGCTGCAAATAGTGAATCATTCATTTGATTTATTAAAGTATAGATCTATCCTTAAATGTAGATTCCATGATTGTGTCTCACTCCAGAAAGTTTTCCTTTTACAAGGGGGAGAGAGAGAGAATATACTTCTCCATAGGGAAATCTGTCGCCAAGAATTTAACTGGTTGACATTACTGAAGCAAAACAAGTAACAATAGCATTAAGGTAGCACATGGCACTCTTTGTGAAGCCTAATGGCATCCCAGAATGAACAAGAGGTTTAGCTGTCCATTCCATTGCCTTATTCTTTGTAAGAATAATCTGCTGTAGAAAATGATTTGGCTGCACTGTCTCTAATCTTCCTAATTGTCTAAAATAATCTTTGCAAAATCTTCCTTTTACCAAAGAAGGCCTTAAATCTCAAAAGTAAGTTGAATTGCCGGATGTTACAGAAAGTAGTCACAGCCAGCATTTGAATTCAGATCAGTCTGAGTTCTTAATTCCTTTTTTCCGTGTGGCACTGCCTTTCCACAAGATCTGTTCTCTAGATTGAAGCAGTAGTTCTACATTCAAATTAACCACCTGAATATACAGGACAGCAGCCCTCATAAATCCAACACACCTGAATCATCAGTCTCTTCATAAAGCAACATTATTTTTTCTTCCCACTCCCTGCATCTTCCCATAAAAGAACATTATTAATAAGATAATCACTAAGACATTAGAAATGTCTCATTTCTACTTTGCAGTGTTTGGAACAAAGACCTGAAGTGAACATGTCTAGTGTCATTTAGGAGAGTGACACACACAAAGCACAGGACCTGTCAACTTGATGAAGAGTCACATCCTCATGTGTCATGTCTCTAAGCCTTCTTTAAAGCAACAAAAATATTAATTATCAATGTAGAGAATTAGTCTCCCTCGATTTGAGGATGTCTAGCTCCCAAAGAGAATGCAATGAGATGCCAATATTCACAACTAGTTATTATTCTCTTCCCTTATGATTATAATCTTACAACATCATAAAAGCAACATGTTTTGATCAGTCATAAATGAGGGAGTAGAATGGCCCTACCCACACCTTGGACTTCTAGCCTCCAAAACTGTGAAACAATAAGGTTTTGTTGTTTTAAGTCACAAAGTTTGTGGTAATTTGTTATAGCAGCCACCAGAAACTAATACAACACTCCAAGAGAATAAAGTAGAACACAGAAAGGCATTTCTACTATAATCTCAATTATATGAAAAGATATATGGAAACAAAATTGAAAAGAAACTCACCACCCTGTTGGCAATGACTGGTCCTAGATGATGAAATTATAGTAACTACTATTTGCTCATTTATAATTTCTGTATTTTCCAAAACTTCTAGAATCAGTATTGTATTTTTATCAGAAAATAAAACATATCCCTTTGGGTTGTGAAAAGCCATGCATTGGTAAGTTAATTGCATAATTTATGATGGAAAAATTAGAAGCAATCTAATTATCTAATATTTGATAATGGTTAATTAAGTTGTGGTTTGTCCTTTTGATGGAATATTAAGCAGGTATAATATGAATATTATGTAGCAATAAAGGAAAAGTCTTGCAACAACAGAACTTAATGGTTAGGATGGTGAGCATTGGAACTAGACTGCATTTTAAAAATACCTGTTCATCATAACCAAGCACTTTGATAAATGATTTGTTTTTCAGTTTTCTCATTTGAGGACTTAAGGGTTGTTTTGGGATCAAATGGACAATGTTTTATCTATTTGAAGGAGAATTTTTTCACATTTTAACATCTGGTATTGGGCTGTCACTGACAACTGATGGTATCATACAATCACAGAGTTATCAGTGCCCACACCTGTCAACTGGACCATCGCTGTCTGTGTGGTTGTCACATCACCTGACTTATGTACATTGTGGCACTCTATCATTTGAATTTCACTGCTGTTTAAAACACCTTAAAATTGTGATTCAGCATGGAAGTAAAGGGTAGTGTGTATGGACAAAGGGTAGTGTGTAAGGACAATAGTAGTTACTATAATTTCATCAGAAATTACTTTACTTTTACAGAAGTAAAGTAGGAGGACTTAAATTTGGTATTCGCAAACCACTATTTGTCCCTAATGGAGAGACTGCAATTCCATACATTCGTGCAAAGCAACCTTGAAGAGGAAGCTCTGTTACATTTTGGGACTGAAATATGAGCCTATCATACACCAGCAAAGCCAGTGAAAGCAAGAAAACTGTGAAATCCCTTGAAATACATGAAAGAAATTTCAAAGTACTAGAGGCTGGTGTAACCAACTCATCCCTTGTGACAAACCATCATTAAAGTGTCAAGTGTCAATATTATCAGAAATGTCCTATCGCCTTGAGACAGAAATTGCTTAACTTCCAGAGATGTGAGCTTCAACTGAGAGGAGAAAAGCCTATTGGTGTTTGTGAGTTTAGTGAGCAGGTGTTTTTAAGTTCTTTCTTAATGATCCATGAGATAATGGTGCATCTTACAACAGCAATATCTCAGTTTCAATGAAAGACAATTCAAGAAAATGATGGCTAGCATATGGTCAGTACTTTCTAAGTTTAACAAGCACAAAGGAAACAAAAAATAAATGAAAAAAACAAAAAAACCAACCCCCCCAAGCAGACAGCTCAGAGCGTGGAGCCTGCTTCTGAATCTGTGTCTCCCTCTCTCTCTGCCCTCCCCAGCTCATGCTCTGTCTCTCTCTCTCTCTCAAAAATAAAAAATAAAAAATAAATTTTTTAAAACAACAAAGATTTAGAGGGAATATGTAAAAACACAAATGATATTATGTTAGATTGATGAGTTAATGAATGCTTTCTTCTGTTTGAAATTGTTATGAAAACTTGACATTTTCTATTTTAAAATCTCTTGATTGAAAAAAAGTATTTCATGAGCATGGTAAAAAAATGTCAACAATTTAAAGGGTATATAAATGAAATGTAAATCTTTCTCCCATCTCAGACTATTTTTTCCCCAGAAGCAATTACTAATTTCATTTTCTTTAAAATCTTCTTGATTTTTTCTTGCATAAGCAATCATATATGTGTCTCTACTTTTATTTTTCTACTCTGTTTATCGTTCTATAGCTATACAGATTTTAATTCTTCTTGACATCCATATAGAATCTGTCAAAATATAGTACAAGCAAGAGAAATCACTCCAGGTATTTTTCAGATACAAAGGAACTTGAAGCCAGAAACTAGGTACTTACAAAATTGTGGGATGGGTCCAAGGAGTAGAAGACAGTGTTCCGCTACGAGATGCTGATTTCAAGGGCACACCGCTTTAATCGAGAGGTCAGCAAGTTGCTGCGGTTTCCAGTGCTGGAGTGCGGAACTTCTCGGCTCCCACTGAAGGTGCCTGGTGGTAAAGCTGGTAAGTCAACACCGGAAGGCTGAGTCTGACTGCAAACACTGATGAGCTGACAGCTGACTAAGAAGAAGGCCTCCCTCATACCTCCAACTTCACGTGCTTCATTGGTGGAAGCAAATGCTCATCCAGAACCACAGCGGCAAGAGAGTTTGAGAAAAGTCGTTCTATCCTGAGGGAAGGAATATAAAAAGAGGTGGAAATGGATGCTGAGGGCTAATTAACTACAAACAACAGTGTTCCACAGTCTCCATCTACACTGTGCTCTGTGTGTGTGTGGGTAAGTGTATGAAGGGGAGTGAAAGGTAAGCCACTAACAGTACTTTGTATTACAAACTATGAGGCAATAAATGTCAGTGTAAATATATCTTTGAGTATCTTTGAGAATACAACAAATTCTAAGCGGTAAAATTACTGGTGCATATATCTTCACATAATATGAGCCAATATCAGTTGGCTGTATACATCTTTACATAATAAGAAAGGAAAAAACACATTCCACACTGCCTGAAACACAAAATGGCATTCTAGCTCAAGTATGTCATCAAGGGCAGATTTTTACACTTTTTAAATGTGAGTCATGTAATATTTAAATCATACAGAATACCCCACACCCCCATTTGCTCTCCTACACCTGTGATATACAGAAATGTTTTGGAAACACCCTCATTCCGCTATCTTAAAACCTACTGTCGAGCTAGATTTACAAGGTTCCTGCTTCTCACCAAAATCTCCTTTCCCCTGTGGCTTCATGGTGTTTACCAATCCTGCCCTAAGGACAGAAGGGTGTGGCCAACAATCCAGTGCAATATTAACTAGGCCACCAGGGCTCAAAGCATTCAGATCACCTACACCACCCACAGGCAGAAGTAATAGCAATGATTAGCATTCTTGGAGTGCTTGCTGGAGGTCAGACCCAGTTCTTTCTTTTAATGCTTAGGATGACCGTATGAGGAGTAAGCCCCTTTATGATCCATAAGTAGAAATGAGGAAATAATCTTCAGTGAGGTGAAGAATTTCCCATGGCCAAGACCACGCCCCCCCAGAGTGAGAATTTGTTCTATTTCTCACGATTAAGCAGGGATTCATGAAATATGAATCTGGCTGAGGCAGAGGAACTAATAATATTTGCTGTACCCAAACATGATGGAAGCCCAGCCTCAGGAAAGTTCACATGTTCTACAGCCACAGAGTCCACCTCAGACCAGTGGTTCTCATTATGACGACAAGCAAGGAAGTACCTGCCCATTAGAACAGAGCGACTGCTGGAAAAGCAATGCATAGTACATATATGTGTTCATTTAGTTAGCCAGCCAGCCAGCCAGTAATTCATCCAGTAACTGGTTGCTCTTCACAGAATCCTGGGGACTAAGAAAACACTGCAAGCGGCAGCCTCCCTTAGGCTCTCAAGGAATTTGCAGTCACTTTGTAGAGAATAGATAATTACACACCAAACATCTGAATACCAATTCAAGGAAAAGCCAGCACAGTATCTTTGTGATGTCCTGTGAAATTTTAAAACTTTTACACTTTAAGGCACCTACGTGGCTCAGTCGGTTTTAGCGTCTGACTTTGGCTCAGGTCATGATCTTTTGGTTCGTGGGTTCGAGCTCTGCATCAGGCTCTCTGCTGACAATGTAGAGCCTGCTTCGGATCCTCTGTCCTCTCTGTCTCTGCCTCTCTCCTGTTCATGCTTTCTCTCTCTCTCAAAAATAAAAATAAAAACATAAAAAGAACGCAAAAAACGTTTTTCACACTTTAATTTCTTAACATCATTTTAAATATGTTCCTATCATACAATCCTATCAAAGTTACAGTTTGTAACTTTATTAACCTACCACTGTGGGTCGTATGGTAGGAGAAAAAAAAAACCCATAAAGTGGCTCTGACAGGGAATATATTAAAATTTTAGCACAACTGGAGTAACCGGCAATGCATTATTATATGCTCAGATCAATTTTACCCCTATGAAAATTACATGTATTTTTCATCTTAGTTCTAGTCTCTACTAAAGACAATAATGATTTTTTCAAAATATACTAGTAAAAAGTTCCCATGAAAAATGACAAAAATTAAAGGCCACACCTCCCATGACTGAACTTCCAGAGTGAGAAATACTCCCTCTCCCAGCGGTTCGTTCTCCTGGGGAGGGAGAAGGGTGAGGTGGACGTTACCAGTCTTGGCTAATCAGATATTCCTGTTTGAGGCGAGAGTGAGGGGAAGGCCTGACACGGCTGCTGGCAGCCAGTGCCCGGGACCGCGGAGTCGGGCAGAGGGCACGTGTCCGATGGCGGGCGGCTGCTGCAGTGATGTGATTTTGACTATAACTTGAGCCTGTTGGTTCCTGTCTCTTTTCCAGGTGACAATTCCAGCTGCCTAGACTCCAGCTGCCCTGCCAGCTCAGTGAGCTATTCAGTAACCCTACAATAGATTCATTTTGTCTGTTTTTAGACTAAATTAGCCAGAATCAGTAGCTGTTGTTTGCCATCAAGAATCTAGAGGAGCAGGATATAGAGGAACTTTGGGGGAGGGGCTTGCGAGTGCGGAGTGGTGGTGTCCCCAGAGGCTGCGGTGGGTGGGATGGCTTGAAGAACATTCGTGGGTCCCTGCTATGAACGAGAGTGGCGAGAGGAGGGGCTCCAGGCCACCTGTGGCAGGTCCTCAGGTGCCACCTGCTTTACAGGGAAGCGTTAGGTTGAAGTAAAAGAACACGGAAGCCTGAGTTCTAATTCAAGCACTGCCAGTTACTAGTTAGGTGACCCCTATAGGCCTAAGTTTCTCAGTCTCGCTTTACAGTGAGGGGAGACCTATGCGAGCTCATCCTGTGTTATGATTCTGTAAGTGTCCTTGATCATCCCAGCTACCCAAGGTTGTGATTTCAAAATTCATTTTATTTATTTATTGTTCAAAACTATCTATAGGTTGTGTTTCTAGTAATAAGCAATAAACTTTGCTTTTATTACCGACATAATTTGTCTTCCTGACCCTGAAATATTAACTTTCATCAAAAAGCCTGAAGAAAATATAATTTCTATATTACTGTGTAATATAATTGTCTTAAATGTTTATATTACACTAAAATTAATTTTATCAAGAAAATAATTAAATATTAGTAAATAGGTTCGTAAATGTCATCCAAAGATAGTTTTTATCATATCCCTTTCCTAAAACACTAAATTTTGAATGTGCATAAAACTTCATGAAGATCTTATTAGGCAGTATTCTATAGAGAGAAAGAACCAACAGAAAATTTTAGACAGAGATAGGTGAGTTTAAAGCATCAGCTCACATAATTATGGAGGCTGGGAAGTTCAAAAATCTGCACAGTAGCCTAGGAGGCTAGAGACCCAGGAAAGAGACAGTGTTGTATTTCAAGTCCAAAGTCAGTCCACTGGCAGAATTCCCCCTTCTTCTGGGGAGGTCAGTCTTTTCCCATGCCCTCAACTGATTAGATGAGACCCACCCACATAATAGAGGGTAATCTGCTTTACTCAAAGTCTACTGATTTAAATGTGAATCTCATCTAAAAACACTTTCACAGAAATGTCTAGAGCAATTTATGACCAAATACCTGGGTGCTGTGACCTAGCTAAGTTGACACATAGAATTCACCACCACAATGCACATGGTTAAGGGTTAAAATGAATTGTGCAGATAGTAAATCTTTTCTGTTATCACTAAGGGAAGAGAATACTCAGTTAGGGTGATTGGGGAACGCTTCCGGTGTGGCTGAAAGTGTGCCTGCGGGTAAGTGAAGAAGGTTAGAGCTTTCATTTTCCTGTGCACCATTGAGACAGTCAATGACAGGGATATAGGAGAATAGGCTGCTTCTGGATGTTTCTTAGTACATCATTCTCAGTGAGTAACCACATACCTTCCCTCTGAGCCCATCTGAAGCCTAATCAATTACTTTAGATGAACACGGATTATTAAAATTCTTTTAGAACAAAACAAAAAGCTATTAAACCAGAGCTAACATTTACTGAGTATCTACCATATGCAATAGGCACTGTGCTAAGTGTATTATCTAACTTAATAGACACAAGACACAACACCTGTAAGTAGGTACTGTTATTAACCCCACTCTACAGATAGAAAAGACTGAAGTTCAGAGAGGTTAAGTCATTTGCCCCAAATTACACATCTAAGTAAACGGAAAATCAGGATTTAAATCTAAGTCTACTTAATGTACAAGCTCATGATTTTAACCACCAAATGAGATGTAAAAAAAAAAAAAAAAGTGCTACCAAGATAAGAAATTGCCAATGCTTTAAGTTTATCTTACTTTGGATTCCCCTCAAAGCACGTTTGATACAAGGGGTTGGATGTATGTCAGCTCATCTGGGAGATAATCTCAGAAGCACAAGTATGAGGAGGTAAGGCAGAGAAAGGATGTCAGCCGATAAAATGTTTTAATACCTTACTGTCTGGGCTCAATCACCCTGGCAACTCTGAGAGACTGTAGAACATGGCTCAGAACTGATCTGGCAGGGGGCAAAGAAGCTGGCTCATTTATCTACCAGTTCTCATTCTTCCTTGATTGGCCATTGCTCCTCAAGAGGTGAATTCCCTGGCCTTCCTAGTCTGCAGCATATGTGGGCTGAGCAGGAGATCCAGGCACTAAAGGAAGGAAGTGCTTGGTGTACTCGGGAAGCGCTGAAGTTACTGGTGAGCGTCAGGTGAGCCCATGGGATCTGAGTGGGGCGTTCATAGCATCTATTACAGGCTATGAATTAATTTAGAACAATTAACTACCAGAAATGTTTCTTACTGTCTCAGAACAGTTTATTTCATAAATAAACAGATTTGTGCTGCTGTGAAATTGTATCATAAAACAAATTAGCATTCACCCTTTAAATTCCCATTTAAGGAACTCTTACAATATGAAAAGAGGAATAAAAATGATGTCCATGTCTAAGAACATACTAGAATCGATTATAGAGTCACATATTAAAAAGTAATTGCAACAGCCAACCAGACATTGCTCTAGACAATTACTAACCGTTGCCAAATAAACTGTCACTGCTTTTACTCATTCCGGAGACCTAAGAATATGTGTGCACATGGGACCAGATCGCCCTTGCAAACCAGAAAGCCTGCAGTTGTTCTGGAGAATACTTTCTTGTCTTTGAAGTGCCATCCTAATGACCTTTCAGACTGAACTGCGTGGGCACACTTGGAACCTAATTCTGTTTGTTTTCTGTTTTGTTTTGCTTGTTATATCAGACCACCCGAAATAGACCCTACAAATTTCGTGAAATCTGCTCAGATACTTTTTTCACGATGAAGCAATAAGCAAGTAGAGAGAGAGACTGCGTTTTATTTACAGAGAGCTCATTTATTTTATATAGGTAATGAACTGGATCTCAAAACTGAAATTAAGCTACGGTAGGAAACAGTCAAATCACAATTTCCTTAAAGGACAGAGCCTAAGGCTGTTTTTAAATTGCTTGTTTCCTTATCCTATGACTGTAGTTTTTAATTGGTTTTAAAACATCAGTTCTAATGTTTTCCCTGTGTTTCTTACAGCTGAGAAAAAAGGAGAGCCTAGCCCTTGTTTTTGGATTTTGAATGCTCTGTGATGACCTAATAATTAGCGAGTTCGTAGCGGGGTTAAGGACTGACAGCTTAAAAATAAAGCATTTGTTATGACAAAAATGAGAAATTTATTATGAAATTCTGAGCTACCTTCTAAATGTGGAGAGTCAATAAAGAGCTTGAAGAAAAACGGAAAGGTGGAGAAAGATGCCAGTTAACCTAAGGGTGCACTCCTGGAAACACTCAATTATCATTATATCCTGGGCTAAAAACACCCTTAGCTTTTTAGCCTTGAGTTATTTCCTACAAATACTGCAGCCACTGAGTTTAGGCAGTAGAGACCGCAGTTATTGCCTCATAAAAAGAAAGCATCCGCAGCCTATCTCTTTAAGGAGAGAGATTGGTGTTTAATCCAGAAGCGGGTCCCAGAGGACGAAAAGTCCTCAGAGTTTAGAAAGTTGAAAACTATTCTTGTTGATGGGAAATGCATGCTCATTCAAAGGAATTGTTTTTGTTTTAGTTCTTGTGTCTTTGTTTTCTAATAATAAAAGTGGACAAAAGATCCAAATGTGCTTTAGGATGTAATTTTTATTTAATATATGGTTGTCACCATGGATGTTTTCTTTAAATCTAGAAAACTACCTCAGTGACAATTAGACAGAATAATAAATTGGGATTTCTCTCCCAATAATAAGTTGAGAATAAATTGACATATTTCATAGAAGATATATTTCCATCATAATCAAAGCCAATCATGTTTCTAATTTAGCATTCAGCATTTGAACCTACCTATGCGGCCTGCCCTTTGGGAATTTGGGGAATCTTTCTGCTTCAAGTTTGTTAGGCAAAAACTTAATCTAAAACCACAAGACTTTGCACCCTGTAAATACAAGGTGACTCTTGAGAAATTCTCTGCTTGTCTGCTTTGTTTGTATTGATTTCTTGGGTCTCAGTTGCAACTTATTTTTATGATCTGTTTATGTTAGAACAGGGGGAATACAAAACACAGTCTATCTATCCTTTGCAACTAATATTACCCATCTCACCATTAGAATAATTATGTAGAATTATTTTACTACTAATATCTGCTCACCAGATATAAATACTTGAGATGAAAAAAATACTTTGCTAGAAATAATAAAACATAATAATTTCCAAAATATTACATAAAAATTTTTAAATTCTACTTTAGGGAGTGGTAAAACTCACCCACTTCAAAGTCCGTCTTATTTATTTTCAAAGCTGAAAACGCAAAACCTAACTATAGTAGAATTCATCAGAAGGCAGGACTCCAGTATATGGACTTTTAGGATATCACGTCTACATCAACACAGCACAAACAGGTTTCACATAGTGCCAGTGACGAATGTTTACAGATAACAAAGTTATTATATCTCTGTCTCTATTCTCCTTTGCTTTCACTGTTTAATACTAACATTTCTGCAGCTGTGTTTTAACCTACCAGTTCTCTTCAAATGAAGCTTCTTCCTCTGTCTTTGGCAGCATCTCCCTTTCTTCCCAGGATTTCTATACATTTATTAGGTCGTTCACACTCCACTCTTTGGTTAAGAAAGCTGTTCCTAGAAGGAGCTTTCTGCATGCAGCTATTACCCAATTATAATCACACAGTGCTGTTTTCCTTTTTTTTTTTTAATGTTTGTTTATTTTTGAAAGAGTGAGAGAGAGATGGGGAAGGGGCAGAGAGAGGGGGAGAGAGAGAATCCCAAGGCAGCTCCAGGGTCAGTGCAGAAGGCTTGATCCCACAACTGGGAAGTCATGACCTGATCAGTATCAAGCATCCCTCGCTTAGCCAACTGAGTGGCCCAGGGGCCCCCACAAAGTGCCATTTTCCAGAGGTGTTTAGATACTAAGTTTATAAACTAAGACAAAGAATTTATAAATACTTCTGAATGTTCAGTTATCATTTTTGAAGTTCAAGACACATCAGCTCTGTGAATCTCAGCTTCTCCATCAGTAAAGTGGGGACACTTATTCTCTATAGTTGCTTCCAATTCTAACATTCCAGCACTTAAGACTGTGGCATCAGAATGCCTGGGTCCAAATTCTTCACCACCTTAGGAAACTTACCTCACCTATCAATTAGTGAAGATGAGAATAACATACCTAACAGGGTTGTTATAAAAATTAAACAAGCCAATATATGTAAACAGTGTCTGATACCCCAGTGTCCTGTAACAAATGTTAGCTTCTATTATTATTTTATAATATCTTCATTTTATAAGTATTAATTTTATCTTTATTTATTTAACAAATATTTACTCAACACCCACTCTATATAGGTATCAGGGATAAAAACAAAGTCATCTAAGACATTAGCCCTACCTCAAGGATCCTGGAGTCCCATGGAAGAGACGAGCAAGTAAATAAATAATTATGATTCAGCGCAGTAAGTACTTTCATAGCAGAAAGAAGGTTGGACATGGGTAGGGTGGGATGAGGGAAGGCTTGTGGGATGGATGAGATCATGTCTAAGGTGAAGCCTCTGAGTGAAAGTGAAGTAGAGTCAGCAAAGGCCCAGGGCAGTAGGAGAGGAAGGAACTGGGGGATGGAAGGAGTGGACATCATGGGCAAAGACTCAGATGCATGAAGCAGCATGGAGTAATTAGAACTGTAGATGATTCTGCATGTGTGGAAAAGAAGATGCATGTGCAAATGGCAGACAAGTTGGTGAAGTAGACGGGGTCAGGGGCGGGGGTCAACATTTAAAAGGGGAACAGAGGAAGGGGAAAAAGACTGAGAAGGGGCAACTGCAGGAAGCTGGGTCTCTCTGAACTCATAAGTAGGGGAAAATCTCCTTGTGAGGCAAGGTGGGCTTGTAAGGCCTCCCACCCCACCGTCAGATGGCCACCGGCATCTACCCCCACTCAACCCCCACTCAATTTCTGCTTGAGCACCGACCCCAAGGTGCCTGACTGACTGATATCAGGAGTGACTTGCCTTCTTATGCTAAAAATATGTGAATTGTACCTTGTGAAAAAACCTGTTATAGAAGTTTCTTCTTTTGTGATTATAGAAGCAAATGTTACATATCCTGAGAAAACCTGTTTTTCTTCCCCTGGAGAAAACAGGCTATGGACCCCTGCTCACAAAGACCTAACTCTTGCCTTTGCTCTGCTAAAAACTTTGCCTTGTATTTGAATGCTAAAGATCCTTTCCTTCCCCATGTGATAAACATCTAGTCACCTATTGATAAAGGTTATGCATGAGTCTTCCACCAATCTATGTTCTGGGAAATTTTTACATACCAAAGAATTTGTTATCAGAAATTATTGTCTAAGGCAATTGCCACTTCTGTTTTGTACCCCATACATTTTTTCAATAAATAAAGCTGACTCTTCGGTCAGGGTAGAGACGCCTGCCTGGTGAGCAGAAAGAAAGAGGCCAAGGCTCTCTCTCACTCACACCGTCCATCCTTCAGGGGAACCTTGCACCTGCTGGAGCTGGACTCCCACAGGCAAACAAAAGGGGAAAAGAACATTCA
Organism: Suricata suricatta; assembly: GCF_006229205.1. Classification (NCBI taxonomy): domain Eukaryota; kingdom Metazoa; phylum Chordata; class Mammalia; order Carnivora; family Herpestidae; genus Suricata; species Suricata suricatta. The sequence goes on along the minus strand of NC_043705.1, from coordinate 80,315,507 downwards.
AGGTCAGCATGCTCAACTGTGTGGCATGCAATGGGGAGATTATTAGTTTTTCCTCTTTTACTGTCTGCCTTTAGATTGAGTTTTTATTATGTTTCTGTTTTCTCTCCACTATTGACCAGTTAGGTATACTACTTTGTGTTATGGGGGTTTTAGTTGTTGTTTAAGGCAGGGTTGACAAAATTTTCTCTAAATTTCAGAGAATAAATATTTTACACTTTGGGGGCCATACCGATATGAAAACAAATGGGGCTGGCTGTGTTCCAATAAAACTGTATTTACAAAACAAATTTGGCTCACAGGCTTTCGTTTGCCAACTCCTGCTCTGGGGTTTACAATATAGATCCTTAACTTAGCACAGTAAACCTTTAAATACTATTGGACCATAGTATTTAAAGTATCTTTTCAAACCTAATGATATACTTTCATTTCTTGCCTCTCTTCCTTTGTGCTGTTGTCATAATGTCATAAATTTCACTTCCACATATGTTATAACCTTCATAATATACCACTGTTATGTTTGCTTTAAGTCAATTATCTTTTTTTTTTACATTTTTCAAATGAGAAAAAATAGTGATTTTTAAATTTCTGGACATTTCACCATTTCTGCTGCTCCCCATTTCTCTGTTTACATTCAGATTTCCACCTGATATCATTTTCTTTCGTCTCAGTTGGGATTGGGATGCTGGAGCCATTTGGGGTTAGTCAGACATTTGACACCTTTTCCACATGACTCATGTAACTACTACCTTGGCCTAGCAGCAGTTACAGCACGGCAGTCTAAGGGTAGTCAGATTTTTTTGCATAATGGCGGGCCTCCTTCAGAGCAAGTGTTCCAAGAGGGACTCATTTCAGAGACCCAGAAAGAAGCTAATAGGTTATTCATGATCTAGCTTTGGAAGTTATACAATGCCATTTCCCTGACATTCTATTGGCCAAAAGTGAGTTAGAGTCATCCAGGGGGAGGGCTCCACAGGACCTTGATAGCAGGGGTCTGGTTCACAGAGGTGGGGGAGGGAATGGTGTAATCCTTAAAGACAACCTACCATAGTTCAATGACAATAAGATTTATTGTTATTAGAATTGTTGAGGAAAACATTTCACTGAAGAGACAGTACCTAAGTAAGGCTTTGAGGAATGTGTGGGCTCTTCCTGAGGAGAGAAAAGTAAGTGCTCATGGTGAAATGAGTAGATCCTCTCAAGAGGATCCAGATTTGAATCCTGCTCTTCCATTTACTAATCACCTACCTTTGGGTTCAAACTCACTGCGTAGTTAGTCGACAATACTAGTAATCTACCCCCAAATCCTGGATTGCAATAGGGGCTTATTAGATGGGGAGTAATTACTACTACTCATAAAGGGACAACATTCAAACTGAAACATATACTGGAAGCATATTGAGTGAACTCCAACACTAAGTCATGGGTGTTCAAAATAGGTCTGTTCCTTTATGGATAATGTATATTTTCTCCCCCTCTGGATGCTTTGAAGGTTTTTTCCTTCAATATTCAATGTGCTCCTTTCTCCTTTCTCACTGCTTTTAAGATTTTTCTGTTTATCACTTATTTTTAGCAATTTCTCTATGATGTGCTTTGGTATTATTCATTTTAGATTCCTATTGCTGCCACAACACAGGATGACAAATTTAATGGCTTAGAATGCGAATTTTGTGTGTCAACTATACTTCAATTTTAAAGTATACAAATTTGGGGCGCCTGGGTGGCTCAGTCGGTTAAGCCTCCGGCTTTGGCTCAGGTCAGATCTCACGTTCGTGGGTTCGAGCCCCGTGTCAGGCTCTGTGCTGACAGCTAGCTCAGAGCCTGGAGCCTACTTCCGGTTCTGTGTCCTTCTCTCTCTCTGCCCCTTCCCCTCTCATGCTCTGTCTCTCTCTGTATCAAAAATAAATAAAACATTTTTAAAAAATACAAATTTATCATCTTACAGCTTTAGATGTCAGAAGTTTACAAATCAGTCGTATGGCAGAGCGCCTGACTGGCTCAGTACGTTAAGCATCTGACTTTGGTTCAGGCTGTGATACCACAGGTTCGAGCCCCACATGAGGCTTTCTGCTGTCAATACAGAACCTGCTTCCAATCCTCTGTCCCCCACCCCCCGCCTCTCCCATGCTTGCATGCTCTCTCTCTCTCTTTCTCTCTCTTAAAAGTAAATAAACATTAAAAAAATACGTCTTATGGAGCTAAAATCAAGGTTGTGGCAGGGCTGCCTTCCTTTAGGGGCTCTAGAAGAGAATCCATTCCTTGCCCTTTTCAGCACCCCGGGGCTGCCTGCATTCCTGGGCCCCTGGCCTGCCCTTGCATCACTACAACCTCTGCTTCCATTGTCACATCTGCTTCTCTTGCCTGTCTTACAAGGCCTTTGTTTTGGGTCTTCCCAGATAATTCAGATAATCTCCCACATTAAGATCCTTAATTTGCAAATGATATAAGGTAAAATTGTCACAGGTTCCAGGAATTAAAACATGGATATCTTTGGAAGACCAATACGATTCTGCCTACTAAAGTGTTGTTTTTTCATATTTCTTAACTTGAAGTATTTTCAGTTTCCTGTATCTGTGGATTTATAGATTTCATTAAACTTGGAAAAATATTTCTTCAAAAATTTTTTTTTCTCGTTTTGCAGCCCACTCTTACTTTTGTGATTCTAATCCATGTATATGGGACTGTTTGATAGGATTCCTCAGGTCATTGATGCTCTACTAATTTTTTCAGTCTTTTTTCTCTCTGGTGATAATTTCTTTTGCTAGTCTTTAAGTCCAGTGATCTTTATTTCTATAGTGTTTATCTGCTGTTAATCCTATCCAAGGTATTTTTCATTTCAGATATTGCTTTCAGATTTCATTTCAAATATTGTATTTTCATCTCTCAAAGTTCCATTTAAGTCTTTAAGTCTTCAATTTTTCTTATCATGTTCATATTTCTTCTACTTTCTTGAACATATGGAATATATTTACAATAGCCATTTTAATGTTTTTATCTGCTGATTCTAAAATATATGTGATTGATTTTTTCCTATCTAAGGAACTTATTGTCTTGCTTTTTGCATGCCTGGTAATTTCTTATTGGATGCCAGACATTTTGAATTTTATTTTGTTGAGTGTTATATTTTGTTGCTTCATTTAACTATTGTTGGGCTTTGTTTGGGGACATTTCGAATTTGCTCTGATCATTTAAAGATTTGCTTTTAAATTTTGACCCAGAATAGTCTTTGGCTTAGAGCTAATTTGGCCCCACCACTAAGGCAATAGCCATTTGAGAGGACTACCCAATGTCTCACATACTAGGAAATCTTCATTTGGGTTGGTGTGAACATGACTTACTCCTACCTATGCATTGATTCCTATGATGTTTATGCTTTATATTCCTTTTTGTTGGTTCATTCCCTGGCCTTGGGTAGTTTCCTCACATGCATCCTTGCTCAGATCATTACTCGGATGAAGATTTAAAGAAAGTCCTTTGCAAATTTCTACAGCTCTCTTTCTTTGCACCTGCCTTCTCTTCATTACTTTGTCCCACAAATTTTAACTCATGAAACTGCCAGGCCCTGTTTGGGTTCCCTTATCTGGGTGGTAGACTCTCCAGGCAGTAAACTGAGGCAATCACGGGTTTCCTCTCCTGTGGATTACAGTCGTGGCACGACCCATTATCTCATGTTTGAAAACCATTTGTTTTCTATATTTCATCTGAATTTTTAACTGTTGAATATAAGAGGCCAAATCAACACCTTATTATACCATCGAAGCAGAAAATTTTCAGTAATTATTAAAGCATAAAAACAAATAGATGTTAAATATATATACTTACTTACTAGAAGAATTTATAAGTGCTCATATAACCACTCTTCAGAAGTATTCCTTAAGGTAGGAACTGTGTCAGTTACCTTCTTAGAATCTCCTTAATTCAACTTAACTCAGTTTGCTGTCCTTAACTCAACAATAGCGAGGTCCATATATCAAAGGCCAATCTCAATATGGAGCAGGCAGTACACTGAGATCTCCATTCTTCCTCTCTAATCTGATGGAATTCAGACGTTGAGAAGATGGCTCACAATAACCTTTTAACTGCCCATCCTGCTGCCATGAACACAAATGAGTGGACCAGAGCTGGGCTGATTAGTGAATAGAAATAGAAATAGACTCTCTCTATCTGTCTATCTATCTATCTATCTATCTATCTATCTATCATCTATCATCTACTTATCTACCTTCTTAGAGGAAAAAAAGTTGCAAGACACTAAGAATAATAAAGAGAGATCAGAATTGGTGTGGCTGAAATATGACATAAAAACTCAAAGGCTGGGAGATGCCACATTCTATGTGGACACAATGAGTTATCCACAGGCATATAAAGAGAAGAATATAGCAGATATACATTGAGAAGAGAAATGGCAGACCATGGCCCGAGTTCCTGGTGTTTTTCCTGTTCTTGATTCCAATTTCTTCTTGAATTCCTGCACATGGGTCCTACGATACCCCTTGGTACACTTCTCCTTGCCAAAATGACGGACCTATTGAATCACATGGAAGAGGCTGCCACACTTTCTACATGCAAGCCAGACCCAAAAGTGATATAGACTTTCCTGTGGGACTAAGTAGGCTGCTGTACTTTATAATATTCTTCTTTATAACCCAGCCAAAGTTATGGGAAGAGTTTGCAATGAGGGAATGAGTATCATTCATCATGTCTCTCTTTTTCACTCAAGAGAGTACCTAGCTAATGCCAACCCAAATAAAAAGGTATAATTGAACACATTAATAATGAAGACTGCATTATGCTATTTTCCAGGGTTGGAGAAATGCTGAAAACTTGTTCTTCCAGAATAAAAATGAACAAGTGTTACCTCCTATACTTTGAGTATGTATTATTATTAGAACTCATTTTTTCTTTCACATATCCATATTTCTCTCTAGCTGATCATAAATTTGCTAAGCCCTGACATAAAACAATTTTTAGCAAGAGGGTGCATGAGGGTAGTCATAGTGGGTTATTAAAGCGGTGGAGGGAAACCTAAATATTGCTGAACAGGTCATAAATGAAGCTTTAAAATGAGCAGTTAAATAGCCCAAGAGTACTGATTAGAGAAATATAAAAGTTAGAAGACTCCATGTGAATTTGGGTTATAACTATAAAACTCTTTCATGAATTTACCCAAACTCCATAGATATGAACATCTTTTAAAGAAGAGAAGCTTTTTTGGTGTGTCTCTAGAATTTCATGGTGTTTTTTATTTTTTCATTTTATAAACTAAAAAACCAAGATCAATTTCTGTCCTATGATAACATGTCTTTCAACACAAACAAGAAATATATCAAAATAACAAGTACATTATGACCAACTTTAAAAAATGACTAATTACCCTTAAATTTCACTTAAGAAAACAGTAAGAAAAAGTAGCCATGGACATGAATAGACAATGTACAGATGACTAAGTACAAGTGACTAATAAGTACTGCATATGAAAACATGTTTAATCCCTTCAACAAAGATGCAGACTAATATCACAGCATGATACCATTATTTTTCCACCAGATTAATAAAAAGTTTTATTTTTTTTTAATTTAAAAAAAAATAGTTTATTGTCAAATTGGTTTCCATACAACACCCAGTGCTCTTTCCCACAAGTGCCCTCCTCCATCACCACCACCTCTTTTCCCCCCTCTCCCCCTTCAACCCTGGGTTCCTTTTCAGTATTCAATAGTCTCTCAGGTTTTACGTCCCTCTCTCTCCCCAACTGTCTTTCCCTCTTCCCGTCCCCCTGGTCCTCCATTAGGTTTCTCCTGTTCTCCTGTTAGACCTATGAGTGCAAACATATGGTATCTGTCCTTCTCTGCCTGACTTATTTCGCTTAGCATGACACCCTCGAGGTCCATCCACTTTGCTACAAATGGCCATATTTCATTCTTTCTCATTGCCATCTAATACACCATTGTATATATATACCACATTTTCTTGATCCACTCATACAAAGAAATATACACACAATGGGGTCACACTGCTACCACCAGTGGAACCCCCAGAAGTACCACACTATAAACAGATGCACAGAGAGACAGACACAAGTCGGCTCTATGGCTAAGCCAAGGGCACCCAGCTTTCCCTTGTGCCGCTGGTGTACAACCTGTTCCAGAGAGCCACCAGCATCCTGGCAAGAGGAGACTTACTCCAGCCCCAGTTTCCCCTGCCAGCAGGCTGTTTTGACACCAGAGCCATGGAACCTACCCTCACCTGTGTATACTCTGGAGTCCGTCTGACAAGAGGAGACCTGTCCTAGTCTTCCCCGTACCTAAAGGGGTCACACTGCTGCCACCAGTGAAACCCCCTGGACCAAGGGAGTCAAACTCCAATTGCCCCCCCCCCCTTGGTTCCCTGGGCTTCAACAAACGCCAGGGGCTGAATCCCTCCCCAGCCTTTAATACACAAAGGGGTCGTTTCGGCCACCCCTCACCAAGGAGGAATTTCACTTTGCCTTGGTCTTTCACAAGGACATATTCTCCACCTCCCTTCCTCCACAGTGGGTCCGAGACGTCTCTTGGCACCCACAGCCTCAAGATTTCTGTGGCACATCCACCTGGCTCCTTTGAGGACCCACAGAGGTCGTTTCGGCCACCTCCTGCCTAGGCCCAGCGCACAAGGGCCTGTACACACAAAGAAACACGAGAAGAAGTTAACAAGAAAGACTTAGACACAGAAGGACAAGAAAATGAGTGCATTCACCAGCTGGCGATTAGGCCCAACATGTCGGGGTCCCAGGGGCTCTGGGTGGGGGGTAGAGGGGGAGGAGGATTCCCGGCCAATGCACCACATGTTATGCCCAGATTCTTAATATCCTTCCCCAAAACCAGAGACTGCCAGGGAGGAGTAGTATAATCCTGAGCAAAATCATTGTTCCTTTTGGAAAACAGAAAGGACAACCACAGTGTATATTATAAATCAAAATGAATTAAATGAGAAGTTGGTAGAATAAGCACAGCACTTTCATGCTGTATGATGGATGACTGGCCATTATAAATGTTGTGATTGAAGAATGCTTAACACAGAAAAAATTTTTTTTATTATATAATATTTTCTTAGTCTGCTCATGATGTCATAACAATATACTATAGATGGGATGGTCTAAAGAACAGAAATTTGTTTATTATAGTTCTGGAGGCTGGCAAGGCCAAGACCAAAGGTACTGGCAGTTCCTGCTGAGAGCTCTCTTCCTGGCTGCCTTCTTGCTCTGTCCTCACATGTTTAGGAGAGAGAGAGCAAGCTCTCTGCTGTCTCCTCTTAAATGAGGACTAATCTCATCAGGAGGGTCCTACTCTGATGACCTCAGTCCTAATCACCCGGAAAGGCCTCATCTCCAAATAACATCACACTGGGGATTAGCGCTTCAACATAGGAATTTGGTAGGGGACACAATGTTCTGTTCAAAACAAATGTTATATAAAAAAAAGATTAGAAAAGCACATGCACATTATGGCTATATGATACATATGTGTACATGGTATAAAAAGAGAGACATCAGAAAAAAATGATAAGATATTACCTGTGGATATCTCTGTGTAATAATATTATTGATGATTTTCACTGTCTTCTCTATTCTTTTCTGTGTTTCTCATTCCTTTCTATATGGATGCACATGCATTAAAAAAGTATACAAGTTAAATGGGGTGCCAGGCACAGTCATTTGAGCATCCAAATCTTTTTGAGCCCTCAGTAGGTGAGTTTGAGTCCCACATCAGGCTCTATGCCGATGGTGAAGAGCCTGCTTGGAATTCTCCCTCACTCTCTTTTTCCCCTACCCACCTTTTTGTCTCTGTCTCTCTCTAAAACTAAATACATAAACAAACTTAAAACAAAACAAAATATTTTTAAAAAGAACAAAAGTTATTTATAAAATTTCACTCATATTTGAGGTTAATGATAGCTCTCATTCTAGAAAAGTCAATTCTTCACTTCCAATTACTCACCGTATATGGTATTTAAATAACTTTGAGGGTATTCTCTTTGTCTATACTTGTGGGCTGGGTTCACAATAGATCATGTGTGCTGGATTATTTGGTCAAGAGGTCTTTAAAGACACTTTGTTCTGATTGTTTACACAGTACTCAGTTGAATAGCTGTTGCTGGATTATTCACACTATCCAAAGATTTAGTTTATCTTTGATATCAGCCCCTACAACACTTTCGATAAACTTTTGGGCAGCTATCCACTACTGGGGCTTCTTATTTCTAAGAATACTGGTTAGGGTGGTGAAATATTCCTTTATAAGCTGCTGGCTCACACTAACATATTTGAATAAATGGAACCCTTCCATTCTCAGACCAGCTCATTCAAGATACTTTTCATCTGGGTCTACCTTAAAGAGATACCAGAGGAGTTGGATAGGAAAAAGTCCAAGAACTGGAAAAGAAGGTTTTAGGGTATTCCCCCTCACAGACAGGTGGGGTGACCAACCACTGCAGTTTCCCAAAACCAAGAGATTTCCCAGATCATGTGGTAAAGCCAGGGAATTCCTGGGAAAGCTGGGACGGGTTGGTCTCCCTAGTTACAGTTCTGTAAACTGCTCAAGCCAAGAGAGCCACACCTGGAAATCATTGAAAAATGACTTGGGAGGCTAAAATATTATTTTTGTTTTCCTTTGTTTTCTTATTAAAATCTCCCTTGGGGCATTCCAGTCTGTTTCTGTTGCACTGCTAAGTAATGGAATTTAATCCCCCCCCCCCCCCCCACGTTTCAGTCAAGCGAAGGAAAGCAGAAAGACTCAGGAGGCTGGGTGGAGTGGCAGCATCAGGAAACCCTTAGGAGGCAAAGAGAGAAGAAAAACTCAGTAGCAGTAGCGAGGGGGCCTTGTCCAGGGGTCTTCAGAAACCTGGTGCATTAGAACATTTCGTTTTGTTTTTTTTTTAAATTAAGGATTTGATGCTTTGATTAGGTCCACAACTGAATTTTTATTCATCTTTACCCTCACTTTCACTTTTCGAGATCTGCTGTCATGGCAACATGATAAATTGAGTAGTTCATCTTAATGTTTGTTGATATCTGCTGTGTTATGTAAAACTGGAAGGCTTTCAGGGCACCTGGGTGGCTCAGTCCCACTTGGCTCCGGTCATGATCTCACTGTTGGTTCGTGGGTTCCCGCCCCACATCAGGCTCTGTGCTGACAGCTCAGAGCCTGGAGCCTGCTTCGGATTCTGTGTCTCCCTCTCTCTCTGTCCTTCCCTTGCTCATAATCTGTCTCTCTCTGTCTCTCAAAAAAATAAATAAATGTTAAAAAAAAAAACCCTGCAAGATTTTGTAAACAAAACAAACCAAAACCAAAAAAAAAAAAAAAAAAACAACCCACATCTCTTGATATTTTATCATTCAGTCTCCTCAGAAATTATTGCATGGACTTATTATACTTATTCCTGACAGAAACACCAGAGCCATATGCAACACATAAATAATCTCTAAGGATATTATCAGAGGCCTCTCTATATGCACAGAGATTACGTGCAAAACCAAACTTTGTTTTTTGCAGAGTTACACAAATAGATAAATTCTGTGTGGTACATTATATACTGCCCTCTTTTTTTTTCCCCACTGAACATAATTATCAGAAAGGTCAAGACAAAAACTTAAAATATGAAAATCCCCATACAGCTAGCAATAGCCTATAATCAAAAACTTTTAAGAATATGAGACTAAAGCATACTTAAAAAATGAATGATTACTATGGGTTTTAGTATAGGTGCTGAGAAAAAATTAATATTTAAATTTACTGCTTCAATTCAGATAAGTCCTTAAATACTATATAAACTATATGGATGGTTAAACTCAGACTCTAATGACTTTAGGCTAATAAGATGCATTTTCTTTGTTTTCCTTAATTAGCACATAAACGCACAACATTAGTGTCCTAATGCTTTCATGTTTGTTGAATGAATCAGCCTACTTTTTAGAATGTGTGGCAGGAAAGTGTGTTTGAGAAGTTAATTATTTTTCTTTTTTATTTCTTCTACCCCCTTTTGCCCCATTCGGGCTTGTTAGTGTGAGCAGACGAAGAATGTGTCAGAGAGAGAACCATCCTGGTTATCTAGGCAGACTGGCTCAGAGGCCACTAATGGGTAAAATTGGGCCCTAAATATGGCACAGAAGCATCAGACAACCATTGTGCGGGGAGCTGTGCCAACCAGCACAGTGGCCCAATCTGCCATGAAGTGGGTTGTGGACAACTGATACTCAGAGCTCCCCCTGGAACCATGGCACAACTCGTGGGAGGTAGGTAGGGGTTGGCATGAGTCCAGCAGGTGAGAGATAAAACTTTTCTAATAGAAGACTATGTTTAAATTTTCTGAAAGCTAAGTAAAATGGGGACTGACCAAGATGGCCGTAACATTCCCTTTAATTTGACCAAACTATAGACAAACTTCTTCCTGACTACAGGCTTCTCCCTTCCCTTCCCTTCCCTTCCCTTCCCTTCCCTTCCCTTCCCTTCCTTTTTTTTTTTTTTTTTTTTTTTTTTTTTTTTTTTTTTTTTTTTTTTTTTTTTTTTTTTTTTTTTTTTAAGTAATTCCTCACCGTCTGACTCAAACCCACAACCTGTAGAGGTCACATGCCACACCATCTGAGCCAGCCAGGCCCCCTTGGCTGCTTTTCTCTTAGAGCTTTTACTTTAGAAATCTTGCAGTTGTAAATTCTTTCTCCTTCTCATTGAAATGTAGATTTTCTACCACCAAAAAAGTGTTTTTCTTGAGGACAGGGGAGCCATCCTTTTGAAATGGAATCATAAAGACACAGCCCCTGTCTCAGTCTTGGTGGACAGTAGGATCCTAACTTTGATAAGTGACACTTACTAAAAATATAGATGGTCTAATCTCATTGACTAACTGCTCAGGTTCTCCAGTACTTTTCCATTAGCTCACTCCAGCATTTAGAAATCTGCCGGCCTTTTGACTCAGTAGAGTTCAATTTCTCTCCTTTATTGCAATAGTCTCTCTGCCCTTTTGCAATAATCTTGAATAAAGTTTTCCTAGACTGTTTAACTGGCCTGGTACAGGTTTTTACAGGACTCAAAAATGCACAATTAAGCTGTTATATAAAATTTAAATTTTGGGGGCACGTGGGTGGCTCAGTCGCTTAAGTGTCTGACTCTTGATTTTGGTTCAGGTCATGATCTCACGGTTTGTAGGTTTGAGCCCCACATTGGGCTCATGCAGATAGTGCAGAGGCTGCTTGGGATTCTCTCCCTCTCTTTCTGCCACTCCCATGCACTCTCTCTCTCTCAATAAATAAAATAAACTTAAAAAAATTTTTTTTTAAATTTATTCAGTTCAGTTTGTGGCCTGAAATTCGTAAGCCTTAAAAATAGAAATACTTCTGCTCTGTAGCTGGCTTCTGAAATCCTGGATATTTTGCATATTAGAGTCAGATTCAAAAATAAATTGTTTCCTTATATGCCTGCTTCCTTTTTGATTGTTTCTTGTTCTTCATCATCAGAGAAGGTTACTATTTTTTCCTCCAATTTGATCATTTATATTTCCTTGTGGGACATAAACATTGTCCCAAGGATTGAAACTGGGATCTATACATGGAATAGTACAGAATCTAGCCTTTGATAGCCATTCAGCCAATGCAAAGAGAGTTGCATTCTTTCATCAAAGTTAACACATTCAACAGCCCATTGGTAGGTATAGAAGGAAAAGTTCTAGGGGGGCCTGAGTGGCTCAGTCAGTTAAGCCTGACTTCAGCTCAGGTCATGATCTCGTGGTTTGTGAGTTCGAGCCCTGTTTCTGGCTCTGTGCTGACAGCTCAGAGCCTGGAGCCTGCTTTGGATTCTGTGTCTCCCTCTCTCTCTGCCCCTCCCTGACTCGAGTTCTGTCTTCTCTCTCTCAAAAATAAATAAACATTAAAAATTTTTAAATAAAAAAAGGAAAAATTCTAATTTAAGGACTTAATTTTTTTCACAGCTTGAGAAGGAGATATAAACTTTCTTTTTCAATTATAAACAACAGAAGAACTGAAATGAAAACAGCTTAAACAGTAAAAACTTTTTAAGTCCTTTGTAACAAAAATTTATGATACAATAGTTTTCTACTGTTGCTGTAAATAATGACTACACAGTTCCATGGCCTTGCATTCTGGCCTAGTGTTCCTCAACTGGGTCTTCTACTCAGGGTCTCATAAGACTGAAATCAAAGTATCACCTGCACTGGGTGCAGGTCTGGAGGTCTTTATGAAGATTCTGCTTTCAGAGTCCTTCAGGTTGTTGGCAGGGTTATGGAACTAGGCTCTGTTTCTTTGATATGACCTCTTCATCTTTAAGCCAACTATGGCATATAAAAATCTTTCTTATGCTTTAAATATCTGATTTCATCTTCTCCTACCAGCTGGTGAAATAGCTGTTTTTAAGAGCTCGCTTGATTGCACTGGATAAACCAGGATAATCTTCTTACGGAAGGTCATCTAATTAGTAACCTTAATTACATTCGCAAAATCCATTCTGCCATGGAAAGTAACATTTGCAAGAGTAAGATAAGGAGGGGAAAGGACATGGAGACCAAAATTCTGCTTACCATAAACGGATCTGAAATATACTTTGGAGGTGGAGGTAAAAAGTTTGTTTCAGGGGTGCCTGGGTAGCTCAGTCAGTGAGCATCCGACTTCAGCTCAGGTTATGATCTCATGGTTCGTGAGTCTGAGGCCTGCATCAGGCTCTGTGCAGACTGCTTCTGGCATGTACCGAAGCAGAATAAATTAATGCAGAGGACAGTGATCTGGGGCTTGGGGTCACATATAATATGTGGGGAGGGGAAACCAGAAGTGTTTCATGTTAAAGAAACTAAAACGGTAAAGAAGTCTTTTCCAGGAAGTTCTAGGTAAGAAAAGGCCAAATAAAGGTAAAAACAACATTAAGACCACACAATGTTATCAACTAGCTAACCTCTTTGGAAACAAAAATTTATTGTGTGGACTACATTAAGGAAAATATTTCCATAAAAGATAATCTCACTACCTAGAACCCACCATGTAATTTCATAAGAATACTCAATTAATTATTGAGATCTTTGTCTAGTACAATGTTTATATACATCCGTATGCACACACACACACACATACATCTTCTTTGTGGGAAGGAAGGCTGTGATTTTGGGGAGCAAAAGCCCAAGTGAAGACCCAGTGGACAGCTTGATAGATCTCAGACAGGAAAATACGTTAAAGCAAAAGATCCCTTTAAGTGTGCTCTATTTCCACTCACAAGCCCAGGGCCTCAGCTAGAGCATCGGCAACAGCCACAGAAAATGCACATTTTATTATGCTGCTCCTTCCAGAGGACAGTGATTTGGATTTCTAATGAAAAACAAGCTCGCATTCATGATCCAAATCTTAAAACCTCTAGGTCACTGTGTAATAAAGAGATTAATAGATTTTGCTTTTCATCGTCTTGGATCAGCTAAAACAATTATGCCCTCTAGTCTCCAAAATCTGTACTGCAAAAGCCATTTTAACAGTGCTTGCTTTGGCTTTATCCTCTTCAATTTTGGTTCTTGAAGTCAAAAGTTAGCAAAAATGTGGTTCAGATTCACTAAGACTCCTCCAGGTGTAAGCAAACAATCTCATTTGGCTGCATAAGCAGGGCTATTGTGAGGTTCATTTGCCCTTTCCACTCTACAAGAAAATAACAACAACTTTAAATTGCTTTCATGTTATACCTTGACGGTCATATTTTGAATTTTTTACATATTATAGAAAAAATACTCCCTAACAGTTGCTAAGGAGAAAATTATCCATCATTTCCTAACAAAGGTACATGACTAAACACATAATGACAAATTACAGAAGTCGCCTGCCTGACCTTCATTAGCCATCTGGCATTTAGGATGCTTATCTTTAATTTTTTTTTTAATGTTTTATTTATTTTTGATACAGAGAGAGACAGAGCATGAGAGGGGGAGGGGCAGAGAGAGAAGGAGACACAGAACCGGAAGCAGGCTCCAGGCTCTGAGCTAGCCGTCAGCACAGAGCCTGATGCGGGCCCAAACCCACAAACGTGAGATCTGACCTGAGCCGAAGTCAGAGGCTTAACCGACTGAGCCACCCAGGCGCCCCTAGGATGCTTATCTTTAAAAAGCCACCTTGGCATCTCTTAAAAAATGCTTTGATTTGATCTATTTCTACTTCATCTTTGAGGCAATCAGGCTGGGCCATTCCGAGAACACATTCTGTTTGTTTATTTGCTCCTTTGATACCTTTATGTCCTGTCTGCAGGCCAGGGCACACCTCACCTTGAAAAGAGCCCTTCAGCACTTGCCAGGAACAGGAGTTCAATGCCTTCATCTTGGGCCACCTTTAACAGAATTTCATTTTTTCCCTCTTTGATTCTGAATAGTGCATATATATTTGAACACCCTAACAACAAGTCTGCCAAGTCTCCTTCCTGGAATGGGAATTCAGATCAGTAGTCAGGTTATCAAAATACCTTCCCACCTAGATGGAATCGCTGTTAACTACTCTGATCGATTGTAATACATGGCTAAGACAGAAAAAAAATATTGAGAAGAGACCAAGACAGAAAAAAATATTGAGGAGAGACCTTAGTGGATCTAATTTTATTTCATGGACAAAGACAATGACTGGATATTTTAGTTAGGGAGACCAGGAAGGAAGAGGAGGCAACAAGGATTAAAGGCTTCCAACAATCAGTTTCTGGGTCTTTAAATCTAAATGACTAATCTCACTTGGTTATTTTAAAGGCTATCTGGAAATCAAATGGGAACAATCTGAGATATCTTCCCCGGTATACAGAGGATATGATTCATGGCAACAGCTATGTGTGGCTGGGCATTTTGGGTCAAACCAGCTTCACAAATCACAAATTTGACATCTGCACATAAGCAAAGAAATATCACCTTGGAGTTTTAAAAGCTCAACCATCTTGGAGTTTTGAAAGATCTTGTCATTTCGGAGATGGAGGAACAGCGCAGCTTAATGGGTCTTCCAAAGCCCCATATATAACTATCTTTCCATGACTTAATTATTCTTAAATTTTCATTTTTTTACATTGCCTAAAATTCTCCTCAATGAGAAATTAATAGTGAAGGGAAGCTCTGTCATTTACATATGTGTTTATGTAACTGGGTGGGATTGCTTTAACAGATCCTTGGGACAAGAAAGGATGTTTTGGGGGGCGCCTGGCTTGGTCAGTCGGTAAAGCCTCCGACTTCCTCTCTGGTCATGATCTCACAGTCTCTGGGTTTGAGCCGTGCATCCGGCTCTGTGTTGACAGTTCAGAGTGCGGAGCCTGCTTCGGATTCTGTGTCTCCCTCTCTCTGCCCCTCCTCCACTCACACTGTCTCTCTGTCTCTCAAAAATAAACATTAAAAAAAAATTTTTTTTTAAAGAAAGGATTTTTTTCTTCAAGTTTTCTAAATCATATCACATGATGGAAAATCCAGTATCAGTCATGTTCCGGTGGTCCTCCTCCATCTAGCATTATGTAAGAACCCCAGGCTCTTTATGCTGTTCAGGAAACATGGAGAGGAGAATCTGGTGCTGTGCTCATCATAGCAGCCCTGAGACCCTCAGTGCTTATGCGGTTTTCTGCTGATCACGACTCCCTCTGCACCCGGGTGAGCCACTGGCATAATGGGCCACCGCCGGGCACCACCAACCCTCCACTGTTTCTACTCTCTGGAGGGCAACTAAGAGCTAGGGTCTCTCTTGCTCAAGCCACAGAGTTCTCCCTCTCTCTCTATAGTAATCCTGCTGTTAAAAAAAGAGAGGGCAGGCTTTTGAAAACTAAAACTTTTTAACTTTCTCCTGAGCAAACGCTATTTGCCTTTTTAAAAAACGAAAAGTAAATGTTTCTTTTATAGAGATAGTCTGTTCAGGTTATCCACTACTAGGTAATTTATTTTGTCTCAAAACAATAGCAATTCTTTGTTTTGCATTCAATATGGGAGTTGACAGGACTCAGGCAGTTTCCACTTGGGGTCTCTCAGGTGGCTGCAGTGGAAAGGTGACTGAGCCTGGGGTCATCACGAAGGCCTTTTCACTTACAAAACTAGTGCCTTCTAGGAAAACTCCAACAGCTGCGGCTAGAACAGTTTGGTCTCTTTGGGGATCTTTCTCTTTCGGTGGTCTCCACGTGGTGTCAGGTAGCATCAGGGGAGCAGGATCCTTACAAGGTGACCAAAGCCTCCCCGAGCGAGTAGAGCAGATATCACAAGAGATACCAGCACAGGCTGTTTGGACTTTTCTCATCTAGCCTTGGAAGTGACTCAGTGTTACTTCCAGTGGATTCCGTCTCATATTCAAGGAGGCTCCACAGATGTCACCAGTTGATGAGAGGAGAGTGAATGAATTTGTGGTATTACTTAAAAACCACCCCAAGAGCTTATAGGAAGGAAAGAAGGAAGGAAGGAAGGAAGGAAGGAAGGAAGGAAGGAAGGAAGGAAGGAAGGAAGGAAGGAAGGAAGGAAGGAAGGAAGGAAGAGAAGAAACAATTTTTTCTGTTTGGTTGTCCTTCTCCTGTGTGTCCACCCACAACTACCAGGCTGCTGTTGCAAACCTTTCTGGCTTGGAAATGTATTCCCCTTCCATTTCCCATCCTCTTTGTAGAGTTTTCTTACAGTCAGTTTTGGTCCCACTGCTCCAAATCCTGATTATCTCTCCCCCTGGGGACTAAACTAAATTGCGTTGGGTTCGATTTCTGATCAGTCTTTGGAGTTCTGTGTATTTTAGAATTCACAAATACTATTTCCCCCACGCCTTGGCAGGCTACCAGGTAATCAGGTTCCAGCCTGGGCAAGAAACAGCTTCAGGTTTTCTGGAAGGGAGGCGGGGGTGGTGTCAGAGCCACCACGCCATGGTTTGAAGAGGGCTAGGCCACAAAGAAAGAAAAATTTGCATATGGAAGTCACAATCTTATTTCAGCAGTTTCCTGGACTAAAAATTGGGTAGAATTTCTCTGAGCTTTGTGTCTTTCCTCTCTAGGGCCATGGGCTTCTCACAGGACACACAGCACAGATTGATACTGCTGGTCCTGACGGTAGCTCCTTGCGGGTTACCTCTGGGCCTCCACTCTTACTTAGAAAATGGGTAGCCTTGTGGGATTAGGTATCTGAAGGCTTAGGTATCTAAAACTCCCATTATTATATGAATCTGGCCCACAGTGGTTCTGGGTTCTGTGGCCCTTAGTTTTCTTTAAGAAGATGTATCCTGAGCTCTGAACTGTCCACTTACAAATGACATGTAAACCCACTGTAAATAATGTGTTACATATGTGAGGGTTTTACCTCATTAACAGTGGTCCAGAATCAACCTGCCACACAAATTCTTTCTGGGACTGTTATTGAACTATTTTTTCTTTTAACAATTCACAAACATTTTGGTAGATTTGATTTGTTTTGGATTTTTAAAATATTATTTTAATAATATTTCTCCTCCAAGAAGTACTTATTTATCACACATTATTCAGCATATTCGGCACACTTTTTTCTTTGAGTTCCAATAGGAAAAACACGATGAAAGCAATTCCATTGCCTCTTTTGGGTATAATGAATCTTTTCACATTTCTTTCAATTCCTCTGGGTGCACGCTAGAAGTCCAATGCTTTTCACATTTCTTCTAGTCAGTTTCTTAAAAGAAAAAAAAAGGAGGGGTGGGAGAATGACAGCCTAAAACATGCTTCTCATGTGTGTCTGTAATGGTGTGTGGTTAATAGTCCAGGTCACATTTGCTCGGGGCCAGCTGTCCAAGATGGCACCACAGGGAATCCACCGTAATTTTAAGACATGTTGCGGAGTCACAGATGTCCATAAATCTAAATTCCCTAGAATGCTTATGGGAACATAGACATCACCAGATTTGAAAGTAAATCCTTTATTGCTCTCATTTTGAACTTCATCCTTACTTGACTCAAATTATCTTTATCAGATAATGGATGAGAGTTCTCATAATGACTAAACAAGTTTCCGAGAGCAATCTCATTTGCGAAACTTCTTAAAATTCTTGTCAGAGCCCATTTTGAACATAGCCAGGGCAATTATTTCTGTTCTCTTTTAAGAAAAACCTCTTTGACCTAGCTACTATCTATGGTGTGTTACAGTTAACATGTAATGAGAACACCAGTCAAAACCATAAACTCACTTAAAAAGTGCAGATTAAGAAATTTGAAATCCACATAGATTGTCAACCACACCATAAAAATATGGGGTCTCATCGCATACACAGCAAAGATTGGAATACACAGCTACAAAACCCTTTCTACATGCTTGGTAAAAATAATTTTTTATTTGCATGTAAACTAGCCTCAATGTTTGTTAAACAAGAGGAATAAAATGGAATTCAGCCCAAATACTTGCTCATCAGTTTTTAAAAAGTGAACATAGTTACTATTAATTTATTTAATGACCTAAGATTCTAACCAAGTAAGTCATAGCTTCCTTCTTGAATATTCCTAAGAGTAAGTATAAAATCTCAAATAAGTACACAACCTTACAAATAAGTATAAAGTAATATTTAGATGAGGTTTATCCATCCAATTCCAAACTAGAAGAGTTTTTCTATACACAAAAGTTGAGGGAACTTGGCATGTTCCTTAAACCTCTCTGAGCCTCCAGGACTTCATCTGTGGGTAAAAAATACTTCCATGTGGTCGAATGAGACAAAATGCAGTAGTAAAGGTAGTTAGTTTATTGTTCCATCAAGTGAGAGTGGGTCTCCTCCATCCAAATCTTGATTTTGGTAAATCACTGTTTTAAATAAGTTACCAACACTCCCCTCTTGCTCACCATTGTTCCACCTCAGAGTCCCCATCAGAGCCTGCCACCCTCCCACCCCATATCCTCATGTCGTCTGACATCTCCAGTTCCACACAGGGGCTCCTAGGGGATGTTGAAGAAAATCCCACTGCTGATTTTACAGATGCATGGTTCCAGCCTCAGCAGAGCCCCCCCCCCCCCACAGCCTTCCACATGTCCCAGAACGTCCTTGTGTCCATTCATCCTCAAGGGCTATTTCACTCAGTCTCCCCTTGGTCTCTACTATCCCTCACTCCCCATTCTCTCTCTCAGTAGATGATCTTTTGTCCAGTAACATTTAAAAAATAGAGACTCCAAGGCAGTTGCTCAACTTCCTACCCCTTTCCTTCCCCTCATCTTCACTTTGTTCCTCATGTCTTTAATTTTATCCCATCTATGGGGTGCCTTCAGTATTTCCCTCTTCATTGACATCTCCTTAGCTTCTATGACTAAGCCTCTCTAATCCACAAAGAGCCCCTTTCAATCCTGCTTTCTTTTATAGTTACCTTCAACCCCCAATCTTACTGGTCTTTTAGGTAAGACTGGTCTTACTGGTCTTACTGGTCATTGCAGTGAAAGGAGAGAATGAAGGAAGGGTCGATGGGAAAAGCCAAAGACCACAGTGTAGCTGCAAGAAAAATCTCATCTTTGATGATGATGAGGCATCACTGAGCAAAAGTTTCCTGTTAGAGGAATCCTGTGTTGAGCAGAAGTAGGCTGGCTCTATGACCCTGCTGTGTTCAGTCAGTCATTAGGGGCAGTCTATGCAAAGTATGGTCTCAGTGTTTCCACTGTAGAAGACAAAATTCATATAGCAACTATGTTTCATTCAGCAATTTGGAGATCTGGACAATATATCTCCACTATCTCCACGATTGCCACACTCTTCACCATATACTGCCCAGATTCACTTCTCCATTCTTGTTTTTCATGGTCCTCATGTGCCTCTATTCTGAAGGGAAAAGTTAGAAGAGGGAGTTATCCTATAAGGATAAGCTACAACCCCTGTTGCTACCACTGATCTCAAGCCTCAATGATAATCACTCCCCACCCTTCCTTCCTTTCTAAGCTGTCTTCTTCCAGTCATGTTGGATTACCTAGTGGCATAACCCAAAAACTCATTCCTGAGGGGTCTGATCTCTTGGAAATCATAACCTTCTTGGGCTGTGGCTGCTGCACATGTCCATTCACAATTACCATAGGGCAAGAAAATATCAAGAAACACCTAGGAGAACCATCTTGGTTCCATACATCATCTTTCCTGCCCTCATTTTGTCAAAGCAGCCCTCACTCTTCCTGCTGGTTGGGGTAAATTATTTCTGCCCAGATGGTGTCTCCACATCATATCTGCCAGTACTTGGACACAAAGAGTCCATAGTGATCTGGCAGCAGTCATAACTTAGAGTTCATGGGGATCCTTATTCTGTCTCCTTACAAGAATGCACCTCTTTGGTGACCATGACCTCCAGCCTTGCAGAGTCCAGAGTTGAAGGAATGAAAACCACAGAGATCTCAGGTGGGTCATTGAGAATTATGGTAAGTGAGACCATTTCTATATCTACTCTTGGTTCCCAGATCCATGTATTCTTCCTACTGAGACCATTTAGAGGTCTCCGTTGGCACCTCATTCTTGCAGAGTACTGCATCTAAGAATGTTATTTCAGATGTGCCTTCAGTAGGTTCTTCTAGTACTCTAAGAGGCTGGCAGATTCTGGAAGGTGCAATGGGTGATGCAAACAATGAGTTTAGTTCTTTGCTGAGCAGTGGTTTCCCTGATTGGATGCTTTCTTATGTGGATTACATCCTATGGACAAAGCATCCTGTAAGCCCCCAGATAGTGATTCTGCCTAAGGACTTATGAAAAGGAAAGGTAAACTCATATCCAGAGTAAGTATCTACTCCTGTGAGGGTGAACACTTTAAAGTGAAAGGGGTTCAATGTAGTTCACTTGCTACCAAGAAGATAGTCAGTTTGCTGAAAGAATAGTACCAGACTGGGGATCAACACTGATTGTTCTCTGCTGCTCACAGGTTGGACATTCAGAGGCAGTGGCAGTTAGCAAATGACAACATGTGCTGTTAGATTCCTGTGTGGTCTCCATCTCTGCCACTGAGCCACTCTCATTACACACCCATCATTCCAGTTCTGAGGTGGCAGTGATGAAGGTGAATGTCAATTGGTGAATGTTAACTGTCATTTTTTTTTTCTGTTTAGTTGGTCATGGTCTCCTACAGAGTGCATGCTTTCTTCTGAGTATTAGTGTGTGAAAATCTTCATACTTTGTACCCACTACCACATGCTATCTACTTGCTTTTGCTCCAGAACTCCTTATGTCTGATCTTCTAGTGTTTTTTTCCTCTAGGCCCCTGGCTATCTGGCTAGGCTATCGGTCACTGTCCAAGAATCTATAGTCTTGCCTTGGGCCACTTGTTCTTGCACACAAAGTAAATGATGAGGCATATAACTTGCTCATTGGGAAGACATTCCCTTTCCACTATATTTCAAGGCCATCCCTGATTGTGGCTATACAGCTGCCATCCGTGTTTTGCTTGTATCCACATACTAAGCTGATCCCTGTACAGATCCAGCCTAGACATTTGCCTCCACCTACAGCTGACCATAAGGGGCCGCACAGATAGTCATAGATGTTATCTGGAACAGTGGTTCTGGGGCAGCTGTGGTGGAGGGTTAGACTACCTGCTCATGCAGCTTATTTGTGCCCTCTGGTCTTGCTTCTGGTTATAGATATTAGGCAAAACTGGCCAATTTTTTCTCTATTAATTTTCCACAACTCTCTGAAGGCAAGCATCCGTGGCTGTCCCAGTCTCCTTGTTGGTTGTTATGATAATTGTGGCCTTCCGGCTTTTAGAAGCTGATCATCACTGCTTGGTCTCCTTTACTTGACTTCCCATCATGAGTCCAGCTCTGGGACCAGCTCTCTTACCATCATCCCTGGCCTGCATAGGAGGCTACCACTGAGCTTTTGAATGCTGCTGGTGTCCCTCTCACTAGCATATTCTTGATGGGCTTGGCGAATGCTATATCCTCTGGGGCCCTCCATGGAATGTTATCCTCCAGGACATCTTCTGGTTTCACATAATGTATCTACTCCAGCATCCGACTTTCTACAGCCTTTGTATTCACTCCTCTACCATATACAGGGAAGCTCAGGTATTCCCATTGTCTAGCACAAAACATCATTTTTTTGAGGCTTCTAAGAGTCACCCAAGTTGAAAGTTTGTCTCATCCCCTTGCGTCCATGCCTGGGTGGTAAATCCTATGTCCTGAAAGAGGATCACCAGTTGCTGACTTTTTGCTTGTCCAGTTTTATGCTCTAACCCTTTGATCAAGAACCATCAAAATTCAATCCCAGGATTATTCCCCCAGTCCATGTGTATACAAACTGCTTAATTTCTTCCAACTTCTTTAACAGAAATCTCTTTTCCTCCTTCTGAGGCCCAGTATGTTCTCAGCAAAGTTATGTGGGGATTTAATCCTAGTAATTAGCCTGGCAACCTGGAGTGAAGGTGGGATGAGCTCCTGAGGGCATTATCTATTGCTTTCATGAGGAAAAGAGCTCAGCAGAATATTCCCTCTTGGGAACCCTTCCTCCAGAGAGGTGGGCCACATCTTCAAACTCTGAGATTTCAGGGGGCTGTACAGAGTTAAGATCCACAGAAGTACTGACTCAGGATGTTTCCATTTCATGTTTTAGGGTTCCAGCTTTTCCCAACCTCAGCCCTTACCCCTAGTACACAAGACCTACTTTGAGCATTTAAATATCACTAGAGTTCAGCAATCTCAATTATCAGATGTTGATTTTGCTCCTCATCTGTGATTGCTTTTACACTCTGCAGGGGGTAAGGGTTTTTTCTTTCTTTCTTTCTTTCTTTCTTTCTTTCTTTCTTTCTTTCTTTCTTTCTTTCTTCTTCTTTTTTTTTTTTATGTAAACTGTCAGGTAAGCACTCTCGTTTAGCTTTTAACTGTTTGTTAACAGCTCTTATCAGGATTTCTAATTATCCCTCTGTAAGACGTCACTACAACTTAGTAATAACCAGCCAACTCCACTATAGTCTTTGTCCTCTTAATATTTATCAGATGCTTTTGCATATCTCACTGACAAGGGCTTTTTTCTCCACTGGGTGTGTCCCAGGTCATCACCTTTCCAATGTCATCCCAAATGGCCTTTCCATTCTCAACTCCTGCAGCCTCTGTCTTCTTGCACCCACAAGCCCTTTACATGCCTCACCATTCTCCAAGCAGTTCTGCTGCATCATGCTTACATCTTTGCCTATGGTATTGTCTATGCCTACAGCTTTCACTCTTCACCTCTATGACCCATCCTTCCAGTTCAGCACAAGCATCATCTCCTGAGAGAGTCATAAAGTAGACATGCCTTTGCTTTACGGTCATTCAGACACGGATTGTAATCCCAACTCTACAATTTACTGCTTCAAGAATCCAGCAGCTTTGGGGGTGGTGGTGTTTACTCTTCTGTTAATATTTAAACCATAGGGATAATGAGTCTCCTGGTAAGCCTCAGAATGCAGCTCTGGGCCATGGTAAGGATGTAGTAAGATGCCTAGAGTCGATGTAAATGGGAGCGGAATTGGGGTTGGAATCTTTTAAAATGCATCCAATGATTCCTAAAGGCCAGGCTACCTCTATAGTCTGATCCCACACCATTCAAAAGAGTCAAGGTAGTGATTGTTGGAGTAGTAAAGCAGTTGAGTTACTGATTAAGACTTTGGAACCAGATATATCTAGACTCAAATTCTGACTCTGCTACTCACCTGAATGACTGTGAGCAATTTAGTTAAGCTCTCTGAGCCTCAGTCTCCTCCTGGGAAATTGGTAACAGTAAGCCTAGCTCATAGCATGGTAGTAAAGGCTGACTGAGAAAATGCATAGGAAGCATTCAGTACTTTGCTCAGCACATTGTAAGAGCTGGATGAAATGAAGCTGGATCAATGAAGACACTGATTAGTCTATATTCCCATCTCAGGTGATGGTCTCTCTTTTGGACAGATGACCTGTCATACATGCTTCCTTGCCTGATGAGCCCATCTGGCCTCTTTCATATTTAAAGCTCTTTCCTCTTCCTTCTTTCCTGGCTTTCTCCTTCTAAGTATTTGATGCTCCATTTGTGCCCAGTTTACTGAGCACAGTTCTTTCTCCCCAGCTTTTGCCAAATGCTTTGAATCTCATTTAGTCCATCACTTTATCAACATTTACCTATTGTGCCCCGCTGTGATTAGGGCCCTGCTGGGGAGCCACCCAATTAATCTGGTGAAGCAATTAAGGGCAGGGCATTAATGGCCGATAATGCTTCATTCCTCCCAGGGAAACTGCTGTACATTAATAGAAGTGTCCTTAGCTCAAAGCAAGGAGTGACTAATGGGCTAATTTCAGGACCCTGTGAGGTCAACATCACTGGGACAACAACCTACATAAAATCCATCTGGAGGACTAAACAGCCTCGTGAGTGCCAGACAATGACTATGAACAGGGTCTCCCATCCCTTGAAGTTGGTTAAAGTTGTCAAGGGGTGACAGATTCATTAAAGAGCACACCAAGCTAAATGAGACAGTGGAAAGTACCCAGAGAGGGGCATTACTGAGCCTTTGATTCAAAGCCACAGTCTCTCTTGCCAGGACCACTATAGATGCCTTTTCTCAGGTCTCCTTGCCTCCTTGAATAGGTCCTTTTCTAGTCTTTTCTCCATACACTGATAGGGGACCTTTAAGTGATACCATTCTGAGAATGGCATCTTTCATTGGGCCCCATCACCTAAAGGTAAGTTCTGAACTCATCCTGATACAAGCCCCTCCTGCCAAGCCTTTACCTGCTTCTTCAGGCTCATCTCCTGCCACCGTCATCACACACTCACATTCCAGACCAAATGGGAAGACTGCTGCCCCCAAAGCCCTCTGGACCTAGCATTTGCAGTTCCCAATGCCCAGACTGTCTTCCTCCCTTCTCACTCCCACAATGCATCATCTCTTCATTTTTCTCCTCTTGTAGATTGCCCCCCTGGGTGCTTCTGTATTTTTTCACGACTCATCTGTTTTCTCATCCTGGGGAAGTCTTCACTGTCACTCACCCTCACTTCACTCTTGCAAAGTCATACATTTCTTCTCTTTTGTCCTACCAAGCATACCTCTGTTATAATATTTTTACTTTTTAAAAGTTACTTGTTTTATATGTTTCATCCCACATTAGGTAAAAGCTCTTTAAGCATTTGGAGCATGTCCTGTTTGTTTGAATCCTCAGATTTCAGGGATTCAAGGTGATCAATAAAAAGTGTTCTGAGTGAAATGAGTATGTCTATCAATGACCAGAATTTAACTGGCATTCTGTGTCTACCACATATTATAGGGCAATCTATTTAATCTCTCGGTGCTTCCATTTCCTATTTTGGTAAACAGGAATAAAATACCTACCTACAAAGATGGAAATGTGATTTTATGTACGTGAAATGTCCTGCCTGACGCTGGGCACAGCACACTGTCCACCTGGGCTGCTGCCTCCACTCTACTGGCCTCACTGTATATCTGAGTTGAGTTACAATACCTTTGAAGACATGTCCCCAGAATTATAGGAGAAACCAAGAAACTGAGGGGAAAGCCAGTATTTGCTGAGTACTTTTCCTGTGTCTAGTCTTCTGCTTGACATTTTATATGCTTTTTCAAGGCTTTCTTCAACCTTGGGAGTTTGACTTGTTGACTGCCTACAGTTGAAGAGTAATACTGGTTGTTCAATAAGCATTTTATTTAAAAAAAGTATAAGGCTTATTTATTTTTGAGAGAGAGAGACAGACTGTGAGCAGGGGAGGGGCAGAGAGAGAGGGAGACACAGAATCGGAAAGCAGGCTCCAGGCTTTAGCTGTCAGCACAGAGCCTGATGTGGGGCTTGAACCCACAAACTGTGAGATCATGACCTGAGCTGAAGTCGGATGCTGAGCCAACAGCCACCCAGGCACCCCAATAAACATTTTAATTTAAATAAATCAAAGAGAATCTTTTCACAGTGATTCAGAGTTTGAGGACCATTTCCTTCTGCTTTATTTTCCCAGTAATTAAGTTACAGATTTTCTTTGAGTAACTACTATGATGCAGACAGATTTATAAGTTATTACTCCTGAGTACTTGAAAGAGACTAGTTCTTTATACTGGAATGAATGTGTTTGGTTCACAGTTTTTGCCAGCTTTGTGAGTAAAGAATTCAAAGACATACATTTCTATCGTAAATTGAAAATTTCTCTACCAACAACAAATAGAGGAAATGAAAGAGAGAGAGACTGAGTCCCATACATGTATAGATACATAGAGAGACAAATGTCTCCTCCATTTGATGGCTATTCAGAGCACACTCTAGTCTGGTATCTTAGAATGGCTTATTTGTTAAATACTAGAAAAATCATGTAACTATAAGGGATTCAAATTGCTATGGAAAGTCAATCTTTGCAATGTATTGTTTGCTCAAATAAACTGACAAGGAACTCTTTCAGGAACTAGAACCAGAAGGCCTTCTAGATATAAAAGGAAACACACTACAGTGAGCTCTTGGTTACGGAATACTTTTAAAACAAAAGAAAATGACAGTAAGACATCATTTCCTTGGCTTTGTGCAAATTCAGTCTGTCAGTACCTGGGCAGGACTCTGAATCCTTCTCTACCAGATATAAACTGTAATCTATGCTGTTATTTACTGCTTATAGAATGTTGTCTCTTAAAAAATGTATACCCCAAAGGGTAAATATATATAATTAATATTTAATTTGCATGTGTTCATTTATGATTAAGCAATTATTTATAGAATACTTGGTGTAAGCCAGATAGTGCTTTAGGCACTGGATATGCAGCAAAGGACTAGACAATGTCTGCTCTCGTGGAGTTTACATTTTGAAGGATGGGGCCGAGGGTGGATGGGGCTGGGGGTAGATGGAGAAAACATGGCGGTTAAATAAACTAATGAACAAGAAAAATATCACAGAGTGAAAAGTGCTTTGCACAGGGAACATAAAAGTCCCTACAGTCTTGGTGTGCTGAAGGAACAGAGGGCAGATCAACATGGTTGGAGAAGTGATATGGAAGGAGGTGAAGTGGAACATCAGATTTGGGAAATCTGGGTATCAAATTTGAATTTTATTCTCAGTGAAATTGGAAACTGTTAGGAGGATTTTAACCTGAGTAGTGACACAATTGGAAGAACATTTAGAAATGAGGGTGGAGAACAGATTCCAGATTTTCAGTGGAAACAAGATTTCCAGTTAGAAGGACTCTGAGTTGGAAAAAACATGATGGTGGCATAGACTATGGCAAAGTCCGTGAAAGACAAAATCAGTGGAAAGATCTTACATATGATACACATTTGTTTCTGTTTATTAATTGGTCATAAAACTTTCCTAAATAAAATTTTGGGCATTGGAACAAATTCCCACAAGAAAGTATTCCAACCTTGCCAAAGAGATGGCAAAAGGACTAAAATATCTTTGTCTTTTTGACATTTAAATGCTAAATATAAGCAAAGCTCTGTGATGTATCTTATCTCATTCAACCTTCATTTTAACCCTATGCATTGATATTATAATTATTCCTTTTTTATGAAATAGGAAATATGAAGAGGTACAAGATCATATTGCAAATAAAGTATAGTCGGAACTTGTAATTCAGATCTGGTTCTACCAAAATGAGTGAATTTATAACTTAACTACAAATTAAACTACTTTTCAAAAGTGAAATATATAAATGATTTACTAGAAGCATCGAGAACATTTTCTTCCCTTCCATCATAATTTTACCAAGGACTCTAGATTTTACATTATACCCTCGTGACTAATGTATCTCATAACTGAAATAAACCTCAACGTCAGGAGCATATAACTTGAGTCTATGGCCCTAACTGTGGAATTGGTTATAACAAAAAAGACCAACAGGCTGCCTATACATTTCTCATAGTACCTCACTTAGAGGACAGTCTTCTTGAGTTGAGACTTGCTGAATAACCCACTTTGTGTTCTGATTTTTAAATCCCATTGATTCTATTTCAGTGGCTCAACCTTGTAGCCCTTTTACTACAGCCTCTTTCAACGCCCTTGTTCAGGTCCTACCACCCGGTGCCTCATCAAAACTCTACTGGTCATGCTTTATGGTTTATAAATCATCTTTTCACATTATTACTCCAACTCTCTTAGCAATGTGAGATAGATATCAATACATTTTGTTGGTTTGTTGATACATATATCTTTTTTCACATTTTAACCTATTTGCAAGTGAAATAGGTTTTACACTCTGGCAACTAATAATTGCTATTGGCCAGATGGCAGTTGTGGTGTGTTTGTCCTTGACTTGCTAGCTAAGTCTGACATATTTTTCCTGATGGTATGAATGGAACTCACTGTTCTCAACTGCTAGCTCCTAACACACTGTTTAAGGAAGGAATAGGAGTCTTGATTATTATCTACATACTTCTACTAAGCATTCTGAGATGTCTTCCAGAAACAACATTTTGAGAATGAATGGGGCTTGAAAAAACTTGCAAAGACTCAAGTGGAGCATTCTTTAGAAGATGATGCATCACTAATGCATCTACTGGCACAGAGGCTAATACTGTGTAGATAAAACATGGGTGCAGGCTACTCTGAATCAGAGTGATCCAGAAACGTTGCACTGTGAACATGAAGAAGTTTTATGAACATCCTAACCCAGGGGTTCCCAAACTTTCTTGGTTCCCAGCCTTACTAGGGTCTCAGTACTTGTTCACAGCACGCCATTTATTAATTACTTAGGTCCAACAATTTAGTAGCCATTTAAAAATTTGAAAAAATAATATTTTTGTTTCATTCTTAAATAACTAGAATTACCTTCTAATGGGTTAATGCTTTAGGGCATTGCACAACTCTCAGTCCTTAGAATTAGATTGGACACTGCCACCCTCATTACCTGTTCCATATTATTTTTGCATGACTTGCTTGCTTTTTTAAAGTAAGTATAATTGACATACATTATGTTATTTTCAAGTGTACAGCATAGTGATTTGATATTTATATATATTGCAAAATGATCACCACAATAAGTCTAGTTAGTATCCATCACCATAGCTATATATTTTTCCTTATGATGAGGACTTTTAAGATCTACTCTCTTAGCAAACTTTCAAATATGCAATAAAGTATTATTAACTATAGTTACCATGATGTACATTATATTTCTGTGACTAATGTATTTCATAACTGGAACTTGAATACTTGCTTTTTTCTCACAGTGATTGCCAGTAACCCACCATCAAAAATACAGTGCAGCCTGATCTAATGTTGAAGCTGCCAATAATCTCAAGCTCATAGTTGGTACTATGTTTAACAGATGTCCAAGTATCACTGTGTTTCCCTTGAAAATATAAAAAAAATCCCATGATACTGTGAGTTCCCTGAGGTGACATGTTATGGAAACCACGGCCTCACCCAATCCATTTGGCTCAGAGTTTACTTTTATAAATGCTCAAGAGTAATATGATAAAAATGAAAAAAATTGTCCAAATAAGTGTACAAGAACAATTAAATACACAAAAAATAAAATTCCAAAATGATAAGTCATTTTGTTACGATTTTATTGATAGAGATTTTTCTTTCTTTGGGGTATGTAAGTGCTTCTTATAACTGATGGCACCTTAGGTTCTATTTTATAGATGGAGGTAATCAGGCATTAGATTCTGAATTCATCTGCTTGCCTCTAGGCACCTAGGCTGTACTTTGTTGTCAGATCAGTTGCCTTAACTAATAATTTTCACTATGTCACTTCCCCTTATCCAAATATTCAACAATTTGCCTTTGCCTGTATGATTAAATCTAGGTTTCTCAATATGACAAGTAATGCTGTCTGTAGTGTATTTTAATGTACGTACTTTTTAGCCTTAGCTTTTGCCTTTTAGGGCCAGAAGACTCTCAGCCTGCATCTTCTATTAATTGGTAAAGCACTTTGCCACTCCAGGCCTCAGTTTCCTAGTCTACAAAATCAGAATTTGGATTAGATCAGTTGTTCCTAGGTGTTTTGGAAAAAAATTTGAAGACTGACATAGGGTTGCCAGAGTCTATGATTAATTCTGATATTCATTTAGTCTATTTTAATAGTATTTTGTTGCAAATAAAGTAAACAGCATAAATAACAAGAAAAAAACTGAATAGAGTTAACTATATAAAAAATTCACTTTATTATCTTTACTGTTATCACTTAACCATGGACCGTATGCACTGTTGAGCACTGGTTCTTAGACCAGCATTTGAGACCAATGGATGACTCTTCCTGCTCAAATTGAAGCCTTAGACCAGGGGCATCATATTATCTGGAAGCCTGTCAGAACTGCTGAATCCAGAGTCTATGTTTTAAAATGATTCCATGTGATTTGTATACACATTACAGTGTGAGAAGCCTTAGACCAGAAGCTCTCCAGAAGGAACATTCTCTGTTACCTATGATTCTCTTATATGGACTTGGCCACTGCCCATGACGTGCCCTGTGACTTGCATCAAGCTAATCTTGTACTTCCGTCCATACTTCTTATTACTCCACCACTTCCCTGCCCTGTACTTGTTCTTCAGTGGCTGGTTCAGCTTTCTTCTTTGCTTCTCTATCCTTCAGCTGTGTGTGACTTGAGGCAAGTTGATTTTCCAACCCAAGTCACAACTTCCTCAGCCATGACAGGGGGATAATATCTATTTCATAAGGTTGGCAAAAGATTAAATGAGCTAATATTTGTAAACTTTGTACCACAGTGCTGGCCACAGTAGGCCTTCAATAAGGAGGAGCAGCTATTATTGCTGTCTTTGTCCTTACTGCAACTAGTAATATTAGTGTACCAAACAGGTAAAATGCCCTGCCCCATAGAATTTACTTCCCAACAGGTACTGCTAAATAAATGTTGGATACTGTAGTCACATCTTGATTTGCCAGGAAGTCACTCTTCAGCTCAGTGGGTCCTGAAGATTGCCACAGAGCTAGCTGTGAGATTTGTGTATGCTTACATACCATATTATATGCTACACTATAAGTACTTCTGTATTTTTTTTCATTTGTTAAACTCTTAAATGCCTTGCTTCTGTGTACAGTCGCTTGTCACTTGATACATAGCAGGTATGCTTTGTGGATGGGAGAATTTAACAAGTCTCTCAGCCCTCTCTTTATCCTTTCAGGGTGAGGCTACTGTGGTCATTGCTGTTCAAGCAGCCATCTTAGAAAAAAGTGTTCCTAGTTCCAATCAGACACTGTTCCCTGAATTCTGCTGCTTGTCTCGGCTCTTTAATGTGGACATCTGTATTTCTAGCCTCACTGTCTTTAATTTGCCTGTCACTGATGCTGATGGCTTCAGGGAAAATTTCGAGCTAGAAAAGAACAATGCCAACCACAGGCTTGTCCTCGGGGCATAGGTTTTTGTCCATTATGGATTATTACAACATACATTCATTCTCTCTGACTTTCTGATATGACCTTTCCCATAGCGTCAGATGACTATCATTAAGAAAAAAAAAGATCTTGAAAATTTTGGTTTAAATTTAAAAACTATCACTAAAGCAATTTCAGGGAAATGAAGAACTGCTTTATGGTTCCTTTTGGCCTTATCTGCCCCATGATCTAATTGATACTCATTCTTTTTCACTTAAAGCACCAGACTTGTTTTGGAAAATCTAAGGTTAATACAAATCATTGTCTTTCTACCACCCATTTGGTACGGTTAATGCTGGTGCTTCTGTGAATCAGTTTCCTGAAACCAGGTCAACAAGAGCAGAGGGGGCTTGGAAACTGAAGTTGTCTGGTCCTCTGGAACAGCTTAAAATCACCCTTCTCACTGCAAATGCCTTACTAAAGTTTCATCACCAATTTGCCGATTGGCAAATGTGCTGATATTTGCTGATACGCTTCTCTTTCTCTAACAAGTCCCAGTAAAACTGCATCCCTTATTCAAAACACCCATGTTCTCTACATCCTCAAATCCACCATCTAAATCCAAGATGCTTGGGGAGATCATTAATTCAGACATTTGACTGAACAGAGCCCTTTATCCCATTTCCCCCCAGACAGCAAGCTATGCTAAGTGCAGGGTAGGGAAAACTCAATAACTCATGGCAAAGGCATTCATTTTACTTTTAAATTTCACTCACCAGGGTGAAGGGTCAAAAAAGGCCATGACAGAAATTCTTGAAGAAGAAAACCCCCTTGTTGCCCCAAAGCCAGTCATCTTCCGGCTGAATAAATCACTACATTCTGTGGAACGTCAGCTCCAGCTGTAATCAGAGTGCCAAAGAGAAGGGCTTTCTTTAGGGCTTCCGACTATTTATTTTGGTCAGCCTGACAGATGAACAGCCTTTTCAAAACAGCAAGATTCATTAAAGAGTCATTCCTACGCATGCACTTGGTGCTGGCCTGGTCCCACTGTAGAAATGAGAAACCCGCATTGCTGCACGTGGTCTCACCTGGTAGCATACACAGAACTCCTGGTCACCTGCAAGGCCACCTATGGTGGCTGTCCACATCCTCCTGCTTCACTCTTTTTGGTGAGGTACCACACCTTTTAAAGAGAAGGAGGAAGTAGACTTTGACTCTAATCTGCAGGAAATAGACAGAAGAGAAAGTCCTGCCTTTTGCCTCTCTCCCAGATGGCACCATTTCCTTTTCATCACCTGTCTTCCCAGCTGCACTGTACACCTGAGCTCATCACCTTCTCCCTCAGTACTCGGGGACTTTCACTGCAGCACCCATCCCTCTTCCTACTATGTGCCAGAGACTCCTTCCTATTACAAATGGTCCCCAAACCACCCCTCCCCATGTTCTTGGTTAGAACTAATGCTAACATAGTATTCTGATTTATTAGTGAAGGTTGAGAGTAAGAGATAGCAGCTCCTGGGTTTGGAGGGTTCTCCTAAATTCCTCTGTTTTGGCCCACTCTGAGTCTGATGAGGGTCTTCCCTGTGACAGCAACCTCACTGCACTCACAATGAAAGTGAAAGGGGAGGTGTCTCATGCTTCCATCTGTTCAGGCACAATGATCCTGTGGGAATGAACTTTAGACTGTTCATAAGACTCTCAAACTGTGTCCCTCTGATTCTGGGGTGGAGGGAGGTATGGGGGAGGGTCCTACAAAGAGTGAAGTGAAAAATTCAAGAACAGAAAGATTGAATATTCCCCAGCTTTGACCTCTGCCTTCACTACTTGTTATTCACCACAAAATCAGGCAAGTTAAACACAACACTATTGCTTCTATACCATATGTATTTTACTTAATTTTCAGGAAAACCCTCCCTATGAAGTAGGGTTTTCAGATGAGGAAACAGAGGTTTCAAAAGACTAATAACTTGGCCACAGTCACCCAGCAGCTCTGATCGACAGCAAAGATCTTAGTCCCATGTTGGGATGTCTTCCTTCACAGGAGCTACTTAAATGAATGGGACAAGCATGGGGAAACTGATCATCCATAAAGAAGCTGTTTTGACACTAACTAGACACAGGGAATTGAAAGATTCTACAGACTGGCTCACAGACTTGAAGGATTAGAACATACAGAAGGGCAAGGCGCCTGGGTGTCTCAGTTGGTTAAGCATCCAATTCTTAGTTTCAGCTCAGGTCATGATCTCATGTTCCATGAGTGTGAGCCCTACATCATCCTGTATTGGGCTCTGCACGGACAGCACGGAGCCTGCTTAGAATTCTCTCTCTCCCTCTTTCTCCGTCCCTCCCTTTGTCTCTCAAAATAAATAAACCTAAAAAAAAAAAAAAGAATGTACATAGGGAATAAAAAGAAAGTGGAAGAAATGAGAACGTTCAGTTGTTAGGGGAGAGATCAAGAAAAGAATCATCTGGTCACACAGTCCGTCCTCTACTCTTTCGTTGTCTCTGTCACCAATCCCACAGTGATCAGCTGGGCAAAATCCCAGGCCCCTGATTGCTCTTCAGTACCTGTAGGGACCCTACTCATAACTGCTGGCTATGAACACAGGAAGCCAGACAGACTGCTTGCTCACTGCTTCACAAATGCTCTCGCCTATCCCCTCCTTTCTGCCTCCTGGGATTACCTTGGTGCTTCTCACCATTTGCACTTGGCTCTGCTTCTGCATTTGACTGAGACTTCACTTCCCAGATGCCTGATAAAGTCTCTGCTGGGGGCACCACTTATCCTCAAACTCAGCACTGACAAGCTAAACCAGATTCATTCCCAAATAACTTCTCCTCTTGACACCCCTGTTTCTCCAGTTGACTAGATTTGAAAACAACAATTATCTTTGATGCCTCATTTTCTCTTCCACAGAATGTAGCCAATAACCAATTTGTGCGACATACGAAATGTCTCTTTAATCCACACTGCTTTTCAAACATCAGAGCCACATTTCTAGTGCATACCTTATTTTCTTCCGACATTTCAAACTGGTTCCTCTCATCTCTCATCTCGCTTTCAGTCCTTCCCAACTCTTTCTTGTCCTCCATCCTGTGACCGGCTCATCCTGGAACAGCTCTAACTCTGGTATTCTTCTGCATAAAAACATTTAATGGCCCTCCATTGCTGAATCAGGTGTGTGTTCTTCAGACTGGCTTCAGAGCCCCCAAAATATGGTACCAGGATGGAACATCTGCAGTTTTTCCTACCCAGAAGGCAGTTCTTTTTCGGTAGATGCCTTTAAGGTTCCTGGTGGGGACCCCCTCCTCCCTAATCCATATAATTGGTTGGCACTGATCCCTCTTTGTGGCTCTAAAAGTGGACATGTGACTTATCCTCCAAAACACAATAATTGATTCTGGGAGAGGCAGAAATGAATTAAATTGGAACAATGAGTCTCTATTCTGAGGCTTTTGCCTAAACATTTGAGAAAGAGACTCATTTCATGTTGACACTGCTAGGAGTAGCAATGATAAAAGATTGGAGCTGCCAGGAGTTAACAAGTATAACATGATAATGAGGCCAACAGAAAGAAAAGAGGTGGCATTTGGAGAGCAAGGTGGGAGTCCCTGGATCTAGCTTTGACTGAAGCCAGAGCACTTCCTGGCCTTTCCAGTGAAGTGGGCCAGTGCATGTCTTTCCGAGTTTGTCCGTTTTACTCGTCCTGCAGTGATCTTCAGTCTAAAGAATTCTGACCATGCAGCTTCCACTTTCATTTTGAATGTCTCCACCTTCCCTTCTACAGCTACGCTAACCTATTTGCTCTTGCCTCAAAGTATAATGATTTTACATATTTGTGCTTTTGCTTCTGCTGTTCTTTTTGGAACACTGCAGCCATCTCCACCAGCCCAGTCATTTAAGGTCCCTTTCAGATGTTAACTCCCATCTGAGGTCTTTTCTGCCCTTCAGCCACATAGGGTCTTGCCCCATTGGACTCCTCCCACTGCCACTGAACCTTCTGTGTCATTAAAGATTTAACATCCATCACCAGTGACCCACATTAGATGCTCAATAAACTCATGTGAATTAAATCAAACTAAAAAGGGGGAGGGCTTCACAGATACAAACGAAGCCAACACTTGTTGGATTGAATTGACTTTGTGTCCTGAGGAAAATAACAGGAAATAGTTTATCCTTTCTACATTATACCTGGCTTTTGTTTCTTCCAACAGATAGGTAGACATTTTCTCTGCCACTTCCTTAACCACACAGGCCGCTATAAGCTATAATTTTGCAGCATAAAAGCACTTTAGTTTGAACGTGTGGGAAGTGGCAGTCCTGGTTACAAGAAGGCATTTAATTTACTTTAATACTGGGTGCTTCTTTTGACATAGAGGTTTTGTTGATCTTTTGTTGGTGTCATCATTGTTTTGGTGTTTGAGATGTTTTTTTCCTCAAATTCAATATTGTGGATTTATTTCACTAATAATATCAGCATTTCTAAGGCTTTTGTATTACTTTCTCCTTTAGAGTACTGCAATTGTTTGAACCTTGTTGATTTTACTACGGCACTATCTGGAATGAATGTCTTAGTTGCATTTGGTGTTTGTATAACACCTGCCAGTTGATCTTCTGAATGATTTTTAGCTCCTCTGTGGAAGAGGAAAATAACTACACTATAGTCTGGCAGAAGAGGGGCTCTTTCTATAAATGCTAATGGACTGGTTAAACATGAAAACTCCAATCCGACATTTTGAGTCTCTTGTCTACGTGATGCTGAAGACCCACTTTTTGCCCCTTAAGATAGTTATTTTGATGTCACATATGCAAAATTTGTGGAATCAGACTTTGAATTCAAAAGAAATCCTAGGACTGAAATCCAGGTCTTTCTTTCCCTCACTGCCATGGGCTCCAGCCCATGGAAGAGCTGCCTTAGAGTTAAGCCAGGAAAAAAAATCAGACAATTTATGTTTATCTTGGTAAGCAGCTTAGAAAAGAAACTCTAGAGAGTCTATGCTGTTGTCCACATTCAGCTCATAATATCATTGGGGAATGTTTTTCTTACCAACACTGAAACATGAGGGGCTTGTAAGTTTGAGGTTTACATGTATGTGAGGTGAGATTCTGAAGTAAAATGTTTACTGTTTCTACCTGATTTTACAAGCAATACACAGTCACTGTTAAAAAAAAAGCAAGGGCACAATGAAATACCATTTATAACTGCTTTATGGGCATTTTATAAAACTATGCATAAAATTTATGAAATCTGACATTCTATATATTGGAGAAGGTGTGGATAGAGGTATAGATAAAGAGGAGTGTAAATTGGTTAAACTACTTTGGAAAATAATTGGCATTATCTTGTATAGTTGAGCATTCACATACCCTGTGGCATGAAACTATACTCCTTAGTATATACCCAAAGGAATACACACCAGGAGTTCTATACAAGAATGTTTGTAGCAATCTTATACCAGCAATAAACAAACACACAAAAACTGGAAATAACCAAAATACCCAGAAGCAAGGAAGTTGTACAAATTATTGAATATTATACAACAGTGAAAATGAATGAATTATAACCACATGTACAGTATATATGAATCTTGTAATATACTGTTAAATGAGAAAAACAAATCTTAGAAGACTATGCACAACATGTTACTCTTTTAGCAAAGTTCAGAAACAATCAACTAAACAGTTTGTTTAACTATATGTTCACACAATGGATAAGAAAAGCAAGATAATGATATACCCCATCTTCGGAAAACTTGTTATTTCTGACAGGAAGGCAAGAGCATACTATGAGGAGGAATGCATGGGAAGAATCAAATCATTGTTAACGTTCTAATTCTTGGATTGTGTGGTAGTTTGTGGGTGTTTATTACCAAGAAATAAAAGAAAGTTAAACAGGGCTATGAATGGACCAGTGACAGTAGTGTGTCAAGATTTAAGATTTAAGATAGCTGTGAAATTAGGTGATTAACTAGTTGGTACCTAACCTTCTAATTTCTGCATAAGTCTAATTACATGAAATAGAAGTGGGGGTTTTGATTTTTTACTTTGCTTTTCTGTTTGGAGTATCATTGTAACTACTGTATTGTAAATGACGGAAAATAATTGCATATGTTAAAAAAATAAATTGTATTAAAAAATAAATAAATAAATAAAAGATTTAAGATTTCAATCACCAAGATTTAAGGTGAATTCAAAGTTCTGTGGATCAGAAGTCCAGAGTTAAAAAAGAAAGAACAAAGATGAAAAGGAAAAACACATCACCGGAAACTTTTAATTTTTAGATAGTGGAAAACTCAGCTACAGTGGCTTAAACAAGAACCAGATTCCTTATCTCTTACTGCGTGGATATTCTTGTGTATAGGACTTTCATTTTTATGAAAAGGTAAGCCTAAGAAGCATGCTGACCAAGCCTATCCTCTTTTAAAAGGATTCCCCATCTAGCTTCTATTGGCTCATTCATTTGCTTTTTATCTTTGCTTTTACTGTTCCTGCTGCTTCCCACTACCTTCTCTCTACTTTCCTTCTGTCTTTTACGTGGCTTCTATCTCTTACCCCTTACTGCTTCTGAGTATTCACAATTTCAATTTCTTACCTTCTCTCTTTGTGCACTTCACATTGTTCCCAAAATGAATGGTTCATTCTAATTCCCATAAGTCCAGAACTCCTTGAGAGAGATCTATTTAGCCAAAGTTCACCTGTTGGCCTCCTAAAGTGTCTCCAACCAGGAGGTTTATTGCCTGGCTACCCTGCCTCGTTTTCCTAGGGTATTATGCACCAGCAAGGCCCCTTTAGGGATGATCACTCTGAAAAGGGTTATAGGCATGGCAGACATTCTGAAGCTTGACCCATCAAGGACAAGCCAGCTCATAATGTATAGCTGACATATATGGTCAGCAACATTCCTATAAGAGCATATAAATGGTAAAGGAGGATTTCTACATCCTCATGGTATTGGGAAATGTTATCAACTCTTTTTAGAGAAATGTGTAAGAGATTCTTGAAGGAGATTTTTTTGAAAGAGGAAAAGAATATTATTATGGGTTTATCCCTCTTCAGATATTGTTACTGTCACTTCTATGGGATACTGGAAAGGAGAAAGAAATACAGGTTTTGAGTCAACCTCCTGAACCAGAATCTGGCTTCTGCATTTTGATGAGTTTAGTTCATTTCAATGTCAGTTGCATCCTTGAAAACAATGTATCTTCACAAAATAAGCCTTCTTACAGCTCTGGTATCATAATAATTAGGAAACTTTAAAAGATATGAATTTTGGGAAAGGCAAAGTCCAAACACTACTTCAGACAACTGAGTTATTGGGTTAGCTTGTGGTCTCACTATATGGGGAAGAATTCATCCCCTAGCAGCATCGCTGTGACTGACCATCAATGGGTTTTTCCTGATCTACTTTGCACTTGGTAAAGAAATGAAGACTAATTTCTAGCAGGATGAATCGCATTTTCAGGATGGGCTGAAGTGGGCACAAAAACCCTAGAAACTCAGTTCAGGTGGGCCAGCAAGTGGCATTTGTTGTCTTGTTAACTATCTTACTGTTATCTTTTTGTTGTTCTTGTTAGCAGTTGGTATTGAAGGCATTATAACACAATAAGCAGCAGCAAAATCCTCAAAAAAAAAAAGTAATGAATGTAAATGCTTCTTCCCCCATCTCTAACTGACATTCTTCTTTTCCTCAGTGGTGTAATAGACTGCACTAAATCATTTACACTAGTCCAGCGGATACACTTGCATGGCAATAAGCAAAGCATAAATATTTAGCCTTTGGCTGTAGGATGGGTATTTAATCTGAGTGAAGATAGTGACCCATTTGAGATTTAAATACATGATTTTGCCTCTAACCCATGGACCCTATAAGGGTAAAAATCAAACAGTCCACCAGAAAGTACTTACCTACTTATATATTTATTTACTATTATCTGTTGTGTGTTCAGTGGCATGTATTAAGGATGCAGGAGTGGAATGGGATCCACAATCAAAATGCAGAAACACCATTTATTAATTGGCAATCTAGTTGGGTAGATAAGATATGAATCAAATTCTAAGGTAAAATGCTGGTGGTTCTCAGCCTTAACAATCCATTGGAATCACCTGGGGGCTTTTAAAACTACCAGTGCTGAGGGGCACCTGGGTGGCTCAGTCAGTTAACCATCCAACTTCAGCTTGAGTCATGATCTCATGGTTCGTGCGTTTGAGCCCTGCATAGGGCTCCGGGCTGAGGGTGTGGGTCCTACCTGGGATTCTCTCTCTCTCTCTCTTTCTCTCTCTCTCTCTGCTCCTTCCCCACATGCTCTCTCTCAAAATAAATACATAAACTGAAACAAAAAACAGTGCTAAGTCCTTCCTCCAGAGAACTTAATTTTTTAATGTACTAAGTATATAGTAAAAAATTTATCTGGTGAGGAGTGAAAGTCCTAGTGCTTGTTTTCAACATTAGTAGCATATTTAAAAATCACCTGGAGGACTTTTATTTTTTATTAAAACATTTTTAAAATTTATATATTTTTGAGAGACAGAGTGAGACAGAGTGCAAATGGAGGAGGGGCAGAGAGAGAAGGAGACACAGAATCCGAAGCAGGCTCTAGGCTCCAAGCTAACATTCAGCACAGAGCTCAACGTGGGGCCTGAAGCGACAAACCATGAGATCATGACCTGAACCAAAGTCAGACACTCAACCGACTGAGCCACCCAGGCACCCCATGGAGGACTTTTAAAAGTCCATGCAACACAATTCAATAACATGAGGATCTCTGGGGATGGGACTCAGCCATTAGTATTAAAGTTCTTGAAGGTTGAGAACCATATCCTTAGAGATATTCATAGCAAGGGGAAAAGAATAATGTCTGTTACAGTGAAGAAGATCCCACAAAAAAGGGCATAAGATGTTTTGGCACAGAAGGGGATAGACTTTCATATGGGAATAAACATGGGCAAAGGCACAGAACTGGGACAGAGAGACTGGTGGGAACCCAGCACAAGCTAGACAACAGTCAATGCTCTTGTTTGAGAAAAGTGAAAATACATGTGGAAAGACAAAGTGAATTGAAAGAAGGATTTTTTAAAGTTTATTTGTTTTTGAGAGAGAAAGAGAGAGAACATGGGAGGAGCAGGGGAGGGGCAGAGAATGAGGGGGAGAGAGAGAATCCCAAGCAGGCTCCTCAATGTCAGCATGGAGACTGATGCGGTGCTAGAACTCATAAACCATGAGATTATGACCTCTTGATTATGAAATCAAGAGTCAGGTGTTTAACCAACTGAGATACATGGGTATCCCAAAAGATGGATTTAAAAATTAAGCTGCACACCTATTAAAATGATGGAAACCCCAAACACCGGCAACACCAAATGCTGGTGAGAATGTGAAATGACAAGAACTCTCATTCACTGCTGGTGGGAATGCAAAGTGGAATAGCCACTTCGGAAGACATCAGGCGATTTCTTACCAAAAAACTTCAGCATATTCTTATCATACATTTCAGCAGTCGTGCTTCTTGGGAACTACCCAAATGAGATGAAAGCTTATGTCCACACAAAAGCCTACACAAAGATGATTATAGCAGCTTTATTCATAACTGTGGAAACTTGGAAGTGACCAAGATGTCCCTTGGTAGGTGAATGGATAAGTATACTGTGGTACATCCAGACAATGGATTCAGCACCAAAAAGGATAAAAAGACATGGAGGAAATTTGAATGAACATTACTAAGTGGAAAACTTCATGATGTATGACATTCTGGAAAAGGCAAAACTGGAGAGAGTAAAAGGATCAGTGGTAGCCAGGGATTGGGAAGGAAGCAGGGGGTGAATAGGCAGAGCACAGAGCACTGTTAGGGCGGTGAAACTATTCTATATGCTACCACAATGGTGAATATTTGTCATTGAACATTTTTCAAAACCCAAAGAGCATGCAGCACCATGAGTGAACTATGGACTATGGGCTCTAAAAAATAGTCTATTTTTAAAAGTGGGGGAAACAAGTCAGTGTGAGGAGTTGAAAATTTAGACTGGAAACAGCAGGCGCTCTTTTATTTTTTGAGCAGGGAATGGTGCAGTAAAAACGATGTTTTAAGAACTCTTTCATCACAGTGTATAGTATAGAATGGATCAAAATAGCAAGACACTACAGCAACAATATAAATGCAAAATGATGAGAGAGGGTTGAAGATCTGGTGATGATTTGAAACTCAATGGGAAGGAAACTTTACTGTTAACATCTCGTCATCTGGAGCCCTGTGGTTCTCTTTTCATTATGTTATAAATAAAAGCAGTGTTGGACCTATCTAAAAGGGAAAGGGAAAAGTGTGAAAGAAGAGTTGAAATGTGTAAGAGGCTCTGAAAAATCTGTGCTTCAGAATGAGGCTGGAAGGCAGCATATGGGAAGCACTTGAGTACATTAAAAAGCCACCATGTGAATTATTTTAAAAATCTAATTTGCAAAGGCCATTGGCATTGCTTGGGTGCATTTGTAAATCAGGCAGTCGCTAAGTCATCTTGAACAGCTAAAGCTATAATTTCCATGAAAAGACTCAAAATATTAAAACATTAATTGAAAGAGAGCACTTTGAAAATCCTGTTTGCAGAGTTCATTCAGCTGGGCAGGATAGGGTCAGGCTAGTTTTTCATCTGCAGGATAGGCTAAGCCTTTTTGCATGATTGCCTCGGAAAACAAATCCTTCATATTGTAAATGAATGATTCCTTGGTCTGTTTGCTTTATTAAAGTCCATTGCAGTCCTTTTTATTTATTAAGCTCTCAGTTTCTAGTAAACTCTCAAACTTGTGCATAAAATGTCCCGTGTTATTTAATCTGCTAGCTATTGTTTATCCCCTGTCTCGTGAAGCCAGGGCTGGCAGATTCAGCTTTTATTATGATGGCCATAAAGTGTCTGTGGCATCTGTGATGGGGATAAGCCTGGCAGGACAGGGGTCTGCTGCTCCCTGCTCTTCTCCTGTGGGCTGGCAGGTGGGCACAGATGCTCCCCTAGCGCTCCTCCCCTACAGTTCCTGCCAAACCTTAGATCACCTTTACAGAACAGAGGGAAACTCAATGTCAGCAACTCACACAGGCTAATCTTTCCTCTGAGGCAGTTGAGAAAAGCTGCTGAAAACAGAAGATTGACTTTGGGCTCCCTCTCTGAAGGTCCTTGCTGTTTCAAGGTCAGGTAGGTAATGCACATAGTGTTCTCATTAGGGCAGATGCTACAAAGTCTGGAAGGGAATAGGTAAAAAAAGGAAAGGAGACCTATATGCTTATTCCAGTCCAGGTACTTTACATTAGCATAATGTATTCTCTTACATCTTAGGAGGGAAGAAATATTATTTCTTTCATTTTATAGGTGAAAAAAAAGGAAGGTATAAGGAAATAACTAGAAAACAGGGCAGACATGCAGATAAGAAGTTAGTAGTAAAACAAAAAATAAGTTATTAGTAAGCAGCAGAGCTGTGGGGCTAAATCCGGGCCGGCCGAACTTCAGATCCCAAGTACTTTTAACTCCACTGACTCTTGTCATGGTTCTGTTGCCAGGACCGCCTTGACCTGCCAGTTCTCTGCACCTCCTTTCTGTGTGGCCAGTTCCTGTACTGCTTCTGAGGTCCTTGCCTGAATGGCAGAGCCCCAGGGCTCACCCATGGAAAGTTACTTCTCTGTAGCTCCCAGACTGCAGGTCAGCTGAGAAGTCCTCATTCTTGTCACACACACACCAATTTTGTCACTGGTAGGATTAATTTAGCTCATTAAGCACCTTCCCATTAGGCTTGTGGCTTAAGTGAGGTGTCAGAATTTGATGATTTCTATTTTATGAATTACATTGATGTGCTACTTCTTTGATCCCTTTTCATAGCCCATGTTATGGCCATCTGGACACTTCCTTCTCTTGGAGTTTTTAGGATGGCAGCCAAAGCAAGTACAGAATACTGAACAGATCAATATAGTTAAGCGCATTACCATAATCCACAGACATTAAAACATCAATACCTCATTCCCCTGACAAAGCTTATATCAAACATAAGGCTCGATGGCACAATAGATAGATTCATGAGGCTTTCACCTCTGGGAATGAATTTCAACACGGCTTAGGTCATTTGAAAAAGATGAGTTTCATGGTGTTAACTTTGCCAAAAGTTGTTTATTGTCATTTGGGCTCCGATCACAATCCAATCAGAGGGGCAGCATTCACTTACAAAAGGGATACTCTCCACACTTTAATCAAACACAAGAATTCATTTGAACACTGTGTGCCTAGTATCCTGTTCTATTAAAAACACCTGCACATGTTAAACTGTGAAGCTTCACATATAACCCTATCAATATGTTAAGCCAAGATGTGGAGAATTTTAAAACTCAATGAATATTTCTTGGGCACTTGAATTATGTGCCCAGCACTGTTCCAGGGGCTGGAGGCATAGTCGGGGTATGCAACAAACAGGGGCTTCCTCTACAGAATTTATGTTGTAGCTGGGGAGACAGACAAGCAAACAAATAGATAAAGTAATTTCAGGTAACTACAGATGCCATGAAGAAAGCAGACCTGGAAATGTAAAGTGGGGTGGTAAGGGCGGGACTTGCTGAAAAGCTGAATCCAATATGTGGAGAAAATGGCCAGGAAGAGGTTTGGAAGTTGCATGAGGCATCCTAGGTAGAATAGTAAGTGCAATGCCCTGAGGCAGGAATGAGTTTAATTCATGTAAGGAACAGAAATAAGGCCAACAGGGACCTTAAAGTCAAGCTGATGCTGGCACAGGCTAGATCATGCAGAGCCTTCCCTGATATGATGAAGGACTTGGGGAGTCACTCGGAGATTTAAAGTAGCAAAGGGACATAGTTTTAATTTCATTTTTTATTTTAATATTTATTATTATTATTAATCATGATTTATTTTTTAGATACAAATTATTCTGGCGATGGAGGTGGTTCTTGACATGGGTGATTTTTGCCCCCAAAGGGATATTTGTCAATATGTGGAGATACTTTTTGGTCATCACAACTGGTGAGTGCTACTGACATCTAGTGGGATGCTGCCAAACATCCCATAATGCCCAAGATAGCCCCCTCAACAGTTAGTCTAAAATATCAGTGTGCTATGTTTGAGAACCCCTGAATTATGGTATGGAGAATAGATTATTCAGGAAGGAGTAAGAGTGGAAGCATAATGCTAGGGCAGGAACCGAGGAGAAATTATGGTTATTTAGACTAGACTGTTCACAGCAAGGCTGGAGAGAGGTGAAGTGACTCAGGATATATTTTGGAGATAAAGTTGATAGGACCTGCTGATAAATTGGCTGTAGGAAGTAAAAGAAAAAGGAGTCAAGGACGACTACCATGTTTTCTGAGCAAATGGGTAGACAATGCATTTACCAAGATGGGACAGAAGAGGCAAGGAAGAGGTTGGAGGGGAGAAATCAAGAATTTTATTTTGGGCACATTAAATGTAAGACCTGTTAGACTTCTCATGTGGAGATTCGTGAATACGTGAATCAGAAACTAAAGGTATCGAGCATACAGATAATATTTAAGGTCATGGGACTGCAGAAGGTGGCTAAGAGGAACAGAGAGGAGAGTGCTGAGCTCTCCATATTTAGAGGCCGAAATGAGGGGAATGATTCACCAATAAGCACTGAGAAAGAGGTGTTAGGGGGGCACTTGGGTGGCTCAGTGGTTCTCTGTCTGCCTTCACCTCAGGTCACGATCTCACAGTTTGTGAGTTCAAGCCCACCTTGAACAGGCTCTGCTGTCAGCATGGAGCCTGCTTCAGACCCTCTGACCCCTC
This sequence comes from Suricata suricatta, assembly GCF_006229205.1. Classification (NCBI taxonomy): domain Eukaryota; kingdom Metazoa; phylum Chordata; class Mammalia; order Carnivora; family Herpestidae; genus Suricata; species Suricata suricatta. Next base: position 80,270,567 of record NC_043705.1, on the reverse strand, counting down.
CCCCACGCTTAAAAATAAATAAACATTTTTTAAAAAAGAAAGAGGTGTTAGGGAAGCGAAGGGAAACTAGGCAAATGCGCTATCCTCGAAGATAGGGAGGGAAGGTTTGCAGAACTGAGCCATCATCTATGCTGAATGTTTCTGAGAGGTCATATACAATGAGAGGAAAAAAACCCTTGAATTTGGCTGCCTCAATTTGGCCAAAAAAGTAGTGACAGACTAGGCTATCTTGGGTGACATGGCAGATATTGAACCCTTACTGGCATGGGTTGCAGAGAGCATGTTCAGAAGATATAATCAAACCTATTAATTCTTTAAATAAATATTGCTAAGAAGACGAAAGAAATGGGATGGTGACAGAATTCCAATGCCACAGCAGAAAAAAAGTGTCTTTTTCTTAATAGAATCCTTTATAAGTCACAATGTGTTACATTTACTTATGAAATTCAGTAATCATTTGAACAACTAATTTCATGATTTCCTAGTCATTGCCATATAACACCTGAATTTTTTCAACAGTAGAACTCTATTTTATGAACAAAACTAAAATAAAACATTCCAGAGCCACTGAACAAGCTTCAGAATAGTAGTTATTTTAAGAATGTATTTAGAAAACCATTACATAAAGTTTGTTCAATTGAAACTACAAAATTTTGGGGTGCCTGGGTGGCTTAGTCAGTTGAGCGACCAGCTTCAGCTCATGTCATGATCTCGCTGTTCGTGAGTTCAAGACCCACGTCAGGCTCTGTGCTGACAGCTAGTTCAGAACCTGGACCCTGTCTTCAGATTCTGTCTCCCTCTCTCTCTGACCCTCCCCTGCTCACGCTGTCTCTCTCTCAAAAATAAATAAAACATTAAAAAATTTAAAAAAAAAAGAAACTACAAAATTTTGTGCACCAGTCAGTAGGGGGATAAAATTGTCCTCGTGATAAGTTCTTTCTCATGATCCTGACATTATAGCAAGACTTTAATCTTGGCACTGTCATTTCTTAGTTCTTTGGCAAAGTTGTTTCACCTCTAAACACACGAGATTCCTCATTTATAAAACAGTAGAGGTTAGGGTGAAGATTAAATGAAATAAAGCATGTAAATTGTGTATGTCTGCATGGGACCCGTCTTCTCACTTCTTTCTGGCACCTTCACTCCAGGACTTTCTGACTTTCTTTATGTGGCAGTGCTAGTCATCATGGGGAGTTCTGGTTTTTTCCCCACATTTCCCTTATGGTGTCTTCCAAACTCAGCTCGTACACAGTCCAGAATGCAGTGGAATCTGCACACACTTGCTGCCTGTTACCCTGAAGCATCTATATGATGTTAACACCAAAGCAAGATTTGTTTCTGTGGTTTCTGTATTTCAGTGTATGAGACACTGTGGATTACCAAATATGTAAGCTGTGATGACTTCAGAGTGAGAACCTCATCAAATTGTTGGTTCAGAGTTTAGATACAGCCAGGACCATAAGATACAGCCAGAACCTCAATCATCCAACCACGAACAGAAGACTTTTCTAAGAAAGAAAAAAAAAAAGAAGACCAAAACTCACAATAACTCTTGAATTATTTATATAAGTAGAAGTGAGAAAAAAAACCCTATTCAAATGTAAAAGAAAATTGCCGCTGACCTAAATTGCGATTTTTGAAGAGAAAAGAACTTATTTGTTGATTAAATTCTTGTCAAAGATGGGGGATTGTTAGGAGGAATCCATAAAGATGAGAAAATTATAATAATGAAATCTTTATATAATTTAAGCAAAGCAATCAGTTCCCATACCCCAAACCACAGGCCTCTAGAGTTCACCAGTTCAGAAGAATGACATACTCACAAATGTATCATTAGGATGGGCTAAAGGTTTCTGGTTTTGTTTTTTATATTTAGACAATGCTGGGAATATTTGCCAAACAAGGCTCATCCTTCTGTGCTTCCAATAAATGGATGCTGATAATTCACTCCAAATCCCCAGATGTTTTTTTTCTAACCAGACTATTTTGGAAATTTCTTTTATTTCTGAGTTGCCTAGACTTTCTCCTGTCTCTGTGCATACATTTAGGGAATAAATTTGATGAGAAAGTCTCAATAATTCCCTTATTTTTCACTTATCTCTGTGCAATTCCTAAGTTCTATCCAGTATTCCACTGATTTAAATTAATGAAACACATCCCTAAGTCATGGACTAGCACTGGAAGAAAGGTGAAAATGCCAGAGGCCCATGTTTTCCTCAGCAACCTCTACAACCAGTCAGTGGTCATCTAGATCCCCAATCAACCTTCTAGAGATCTAGAAGTGAATCTCCAATTAGGGAGCCCAGGCTGATTCTGGCTCTAAATCCATCCTCTGAAGCCACACAGAACCAAACAAATTTCCTTTTTCAGGCAGGCATTTCCCATAACACAACCCAGCTCTGCCTCGTACAGAGTGGGGGATGGGGGATCAGAGGATGAGAAGGACTGCTTGGGAGGGTAGGTCACCAGGCACAAAGAGAAGAACCCTTGCCTAACCTGTGAGAAGAGCACAGCTGAGTGGGGGTGGTGGGAGTGGACCATGCCTTTTGTTAATGCTAAACACTCTTCAGCTCATAGCTTGAACCCTCTGCACAGACTGAAGGATGAATGTCATTTTAGCCCCAGTTAATGAGTTTCACACGAGTCCCTTCTAGTCTCAAATTCCCCGCTACCACTCTGCGTTGCTTACATTGAAGTCTGAACATCCCAGAGCACCACTTCTGTGAATATTCTGAGATGTGTCTCATGGAGGGAGAAGAATGTCCTTGGATTAAGGTAAAGACTGTTTTGGAGATTCTGGCCTATGTTCAGGAGCCTTCCTAGGGCAGTTTCCACAGTGAATGAATCCTATCTTTAAGCATGGAGCTCACTTGGGCTTTTGAAATGTGAAGTCTGTGCCAAGTAGGACCAATCAGAATTTGATGTAATTTCTGCCATGCAAATCTCTTTTATGTAAATTTTGTTTTAGGGAGCATCCAAACACAGAGAGGTGGGGAGTGATTACAGAAAGTCCATAATCCTTGCATTATTAGCATCTTCAGTACAAGAATTCTGAAATAGCCACTAATGATGAAGCAGCAGAAAGGGAAATTAAGGAAACAATCCCATTTAAAATTGTATAAAAAAATAATAAGATATCTAGGAGCAAATTCAACCAAAGAAGTGAAAGACATGTACTCTGAAAACTATAAAACACTGATGGAAGAAATTGAAGACAATACAAAGAAATGTAAAGACATTCCATGAGCATGGATTGGAAGAACAAATATTGTTAAAATGTTTATACTGCCCAAAGCAATCTACAGATTTAATGCAATCCCTATCAAAATGCCAACAGCATTTTCCATAGAACTAGAACAAATAATCCTAAAATTTGTATGGAACAACAAAAGATCCCACATAGCCAAAGCAATCTTGAAAAAGAAAAACAAAACTGGAGTATCACGATTCCAGACTTTCAGCTATATTACAAAGCTGTATGCAGTATGGTTCTACACAAAATAGACACATAGATCAATACAACAGAATAGAAAACTCGAAACAAACCCACAATTATATGGTCAATTAATCTTTGACAAAGGAAGAAAGAATATGCAATGGGAAATAGTCTTCGTAAATGGAGTTGGGAAAACTAGACAGCTACATGCAAAAGAATAAAACTGGGCCACTCTCTTATACCATACACAGAAATAAACTTAAAGTGAATCAAGGGCCTAAATGTGACACCTGACCATAAAAATCCTAGGAGACTCTATAGGCAATAATTTCTCTGACATCAGCTGAAACAACATTTTTCTAGATATGTCTCCTGAGGCAAGGGATATAAAAGCAAATATAAACTATTAGGACTAGATCAAAATTCAAAAGAAACGAACAAAAAAATCTCTGCAGAGCAAAGAAAACAATCAATAAAACTAAAAGGTAACCATGGGAGAAGATATTTGCAAATGACATATCAGATGAAGAGTTAGTATCCAAATATCTATAAATAACTTACCAAACTCAACACTCCAAAACCAAATAATCCAGTGAAGAAATAGGAAAAAGACATGAATAGACACTCTTCCAAAAAAGACATCCAGATGGTTAACAGACGCATGAAAAAAAATCACTCATCATCAGGGAAATACAAATACAGTGAGATACCACCTCACACTGGTCAGAGTGGCTAAATTTAACACTTAAGCAACAATAGATGTTAGCAAGGATGTGGGAATGTAAACTGGTGCAGCCAGTCTGGAAAACAGTATGGAGGTTCCTCAAAAAATGAAAAATGGAACTACCCTACGACCCAGCAAATGTGCTACTTGGAATTTATCCAAAGGATACAAAAATGATGATTTGATGGGGTACCTGCACCCCAAAGTTTATAGCAGCACTATCAGCAATAGCCAAATTATAGAAAGATCCCAATATCCCATGAATAGCTTAAGAAGATGTGATTATATATATATGTATATATATAGTATGTACATATATATATGCATTGTGTGTGTATGTATATACACATATATATACTCATGTACTCATAACTGCCTCCATCCTTTCCTCATACTTCCCCACCTCCCGACAAAGACTTCCTTAAAGCACTGATACTTTTTTTTTGCTAAGCAGTGTCCCAACTCATAACACTCACTGGTTTTGCCCAGAATGCAAGATAACTCTTCTAGCTTGACCTGATTAGATCCCAAGTTAAAACCATTGAATTTGGAGCTACAGGACAGTAGAAATCATCTAGTTTTACTACCTGAATTCCCCAATAAGTAACCTAAGGCCAAGGCATTGGTGTGGCTGGCATAGGGCATGGAGAGTAAGACAGAACCAGGTCTTTTCTTGTAAGCATTCTGGTGCCCAGTCCCTGCCTGCGTCTTATGTATAGAATAGCCAGGCCTACATCCCAGCACTGGCTACTCCCTAAGGCCTGAAGATTCGCCAGTGTGTCAGCTTGTGTCCTGCTTTTAGCATCCTTCTCATATAATTTCTCTCGCCCACAATCTATGACTCCTCATAATTATCTGGCCGAAATTTGGTGCATTTTCAAGACTTGGCAGAGTAGAATCTTCCCATGAAGCATCTTTAGACCCTCACAAGTCAAGTAAGACACAGGTTATTTTTTTTTATTCTACTACAGAAAGAATAATGATAATGGCTAACATTTACTGAGCACTTACTATGTGCTAGTCATGTTACAAATTATATATCACTCAGTTCTAATAACACTTTATGCCTACAGGTGAGATGTCTTCCTAGCCGTGTGAGTTAAGTATCCACACGTTTAACCACTGTGCTACGTTGATGTTGAGGCATATCAACGGTCATTGAGGCACATACCTGTAGCACGGGGCTGTACTTTTGTTTAATATATGTCTTTCTTTCCCACTAGACTGTAAGCCCCTCAGAGTAAAGGTTTGTGTTTTGACTTTTTTTTCTCTCCATACCTAGCAATTTCTGGCAGAGAGTAAGTACTCAATAAACATTTGCTGAATGAATGCATAAATGAAAGAATCATTTTTCATCGGATGTCCTTAAAGTGCAGTTCCAAAACAGTCCGTGCACAATGGTTTGCAAATAGGCTCAGACTAGTGATTTTGGTGCCTGAATAATGACTTCCCCAAACAGACACTATAGATTGTTGGCAAAAATGTCAGATAATTAAAAGGCTTTATATAGTAGCAAAATCAAATACCTTTATAGGTGACTATGAGAATTTCAGAGTTCTCTCTTCTTGCTAAGGGGAACAGGAGAGGAAGCAGGGGACAGCCGGAGTGGTGTCAGAGTGGAGGCAGGGGAGACAGCCCCACTCTCTGCACTGTGCACTTAGCTTCCTGAGAAATGCTGGCATGGGAGACCTCCTGTAAAAACCGCTTTATCCAGTTTTTAAAAAGACATGCTTTTAAATGCTCTCTAAGGCCTTTTAAAAGCAAATATCCTGGGATTCTAAAAATTCACCTCCAAATTTCACTGTGGCCCATGGCAGACCCAAAATGCAAGTCATAGGAAAAATCTTGGTTACTTTAGAATTCTTCAAAGTACATATTTTCTATTGTACAGAAGCTGCTCGTTAAAAGACAGAAAATGAACATTTAGAAAATGAAACTAAACCTACACTTCTTTCCCAGGGGTGAGCCCTCAAAGATTTTGTGTTTGTGGTGCTGAGAACCAAAGACGCTCTCACCTATAAATGGTCATCAGCTAACAAGAGCTGAACACACTCTGTAACCCCGAGCCAACCCTCCAGCCCAGCTTGCTCTGCCTGTCTGTCAAATGTGGGGTGGGAGCTCACCAAAGGTCTCTTTCTGGGCAAATGTTCTGTGATTTCACACACTCCTGAAATCAACTCGTGATCTCCCTTTACACCACCAGCATGGGTGGGCACCAGATCCAAAGCCCCTGTACAACATATCACTCCTTCTTTCACTGCCTTTCTATTAACGCTGCAGCTTTGGTCACAACCAAAGCTCTCCATGGTCTCTCAATGACTGTTGGAAGTTCATAGTCATTTACTTCTTTCTTTTGACTTTGATTCTCCTCATCCACCACCCTGCCTACAATTTTTTTGGATGACTAGGAATTATCTGAGAACATGCCAATACTCACTTATATCATCTTCTAGACACAAATCTTGAGATTCACACCCATTTCTTACCACAAGAGAAATATAATATATATGTATTTAAAATATGACTTTCTTGGGAAAAAATATCCTTAATTTCACAAAAGTTTATGAAACTATTGGTTTATGAACTTACTGGTTTGACATTTGAGATGTCAATTGAGATGTCATTTTAGTTTTAATGATTTTCTCATGAAATATATTTTGCTTTAAAAATACAGGTAATAAAATAATTTAGTATTTGGAATTAACCATAAATGACCATTGTTTAATAAAACAGGCTATGACATTTTCCAATGCATAGCTATAAATCTCTCAGTATACACGTTCCTGATAGATATTTTTGAACAACTCACATCAGCTATTCTTAATATTATAAGCTTCCTTTTATCCTCTACCACTTTCCTTTTTAAACCTGTTATATTCACAGAATATCACATTTTCCTCACAAGCTGTTTTAATTTGCATTTTTCTCAATGACTAATCTGACATGCCAGATAGAAGATTCTTATTTTTTTTCCATCTTAGTAAATGCTACTGAAGTATTTTGTTTTGTGTTTGTAAATTCTGAGAAATCCAGCAACAATAGACAAGAAATAAAGTCCAATGAATGTCTGCAAGTTCTTATTCTCAAAATGGCCATATTTTTGAGATTATCCTTTTTGCAAAATGGCAGTCCATGCTTCCATTTCAGTAACTTTGCTGTGATGGAAAATCATACAAGTGTTGCCAGAATCAATATTTTAAATTCTTGCGTTGGTTTCAGACAGCAGGATTCACAGTGGTAATACTATACACCATGTGTTTCTATTTGAAATTAACTGAGTTTCTTACTTGTAGTTATGCTGCAAGATGGTGTGATTCTGAGTCTCCTTTTCTCCCAAAGATTTTATTGCCTTATTTTTTAGAAGAATGAATTTTCTTATTTCTAAGACATTGAGAAACTATTCCATTTCTCTATATTTGTACCAGGAAGAAGGAGGCAGTTATCCATTTCTATTTCTTCTTTGTCACATTAGTTGCCAAACTAATCCTCCTTGTACTTTCAGTGGACATTTGTCTCCCAGTTATTTATAGTCAACTAATGATCACTCCTCTGGAACTTTGTCTGTGTTCCACATGTTTGGTTGGAACAAGGCAGTCAGTTGGCAAGAAAGTTTAATGAGGAAACCCCTCAAAAACTGGCTTCAGGATTTTCCATGTTTATTGTTGGTTAGAAATAGGACTCAGGAAGTACTCATTCTGTACTTATCACCAGTAACACATCAGAGACTTACAGCAAATGGAGGCATTCCCATGTGAATATGGTAGCCTAGGTTCATAATTATAGACCATGTGTGTGACTGCACTTTTGCCATTGAGGTTTACACATCTTAAGTAAATCCTGCATGTGGAAAACAGGATGATTTGCCTAGAAAATTCTCAGGACTGGCTGAAGAAACCACAAAGTTCAAAGGGGAGCCAAGAGTTCAGGCTGAGGAATACCAAAGACCAAGAAAGAGAAGTGATTTCACTTTGCAGAAGGAAATGCCTTTGGAAGAAGTAAATGCCTGACCTTCTAGTGGCTTTACTTTTGAAAGAGTCATAAAGATTTCTTGAAAAGTTAGGCAGAAAGACCTCAGACTAAGAATAGGGGTGAGTTAGAGATTAGACAGACTTCCCCACACTAAGAAAAATGAGTAAAAATCATTTCTAAGGCTGGAGAACTCAAGACAGAGTCAGTCCGTATCCATTCAGTAGCATTTATTGAGGATCTATTGTATGTAAATCACCAATTATATTACTATGCACACTCCCCTCATTGCTAAACAGATTGTTCCCCTCTCCCCTTCTCTTAGGAATTGCTCCTCACTCATCTCATGGTTGTGAGATTGAGCCCCATGTTGGGCTCTGTGCTGACAGCATGGAGCCTGCTTGGGGTTCTCTCTCTCTCTCTTTCTCTCTAGCTCTCTCTCTCTCTCAAATTAAATAAACTTAAAAAAAGAAAGTATATACTTTCTGCTTTGTTTTTGCACAAACCCTCTTAAGCCTAACCTTGCCTTTTTATTTTGGAATCATATTGGAAGACTGCATGGCATTCTAACCTACTGAATTTTTCTTATCAGATTTTCTAATAGACTCAGCAGGCATATGGTCACAATTCCTGTGTTTAACTAATTGCTTTTGCTATCACATGACAATGGCTGCCTATTTTAATGGTGTTTTCAGCGCCTTCTACCTAATTTCCACTCAGCAAGTCCTACCTTTTATAGTCTGTTATTTTCAACACCTTATTTCTGGGAGCAAATTCTGTTTCCATTATATTTAGTTGGGATGCATCTGGGTGATTCACTTGGTTAAGTGTCCAACTCTGGATTTTGGCTCAGGTCCCAATTTCATTGTTAGTGAGTTTGAGCCCCACATTGGGGTTTTATATCTTTTATGTCAAAAAAATATATATAATTTTGTTGGACATAATACAACATGCCGAATTACTTAAACATCAAAAGTGATTTTATGCCTCTTTTATGTCACACAACAGAGAGACAGAAGCTCTGGTTCACAACTAGGTTGTAGTTAGTGGTTTCCACATCTTCATGTACCAACTCAACAGGTACTCCTGACAAAATCTAATCCCCTCACCAAATAAGGAGATAAGAGATCTCAATCCACTTACCTATTTTCACAAGCATTTTATTTCAGGATACTTCATGTCAAGCAGGTCTTCTTTTACCAGACTTTAAGACCCATTTCAATTTTCCTCTTGTCAAATAGGACAGTTTTTCTTATCTCCAAATTGGTGTCTGAGAGCAAGAAGGACACACAGTTGTTGGCAAAAATGGAAAACCTTTGGGAAAGAAGCTGTCCCAGGGCAGAACACTCTATTATGCTACTTATTCCTTTATGACTCTCCTCCTGCTCTTACAGGTGTCAGTAGAAAGAGAAACAAGTCATCCTAAAGGACAGACAGCTTTGTGATGATGTTGCCACCTTAGGCATACACCCTGGAATTTTGCTATCTGGCTGCCATGAGGAAATCTGCTCCTTCACCTCTATGCCAGCTCTGCAGAGGGTCCCTGGTCCCTACTTTGTAATCAGCACAGTTGTATTTCAGAATCAGTTCTTGTTGCTCTATTCCTTTTCACTAAGGCATAGGCAAACATATTATGGTTTTCAAATAGAATTCAAACCACTTCCTTAAGAGCAGACTCAAGTATTAGACATTCATGTGTAATATGGGTTTACTTAAAACATCCAACCACATGCTCAACTTGAAAGACAATAAAACAGAATAGAGGAAGATGTAGTCACAGTGGTACTTAGTAATCTCCCAAGGCAGGGATCCAACCCTCTGACTCTGTGTCTGTGAAATGTATAGAGGTGTACCTAAGAAGGCCCAAGGAAAGTCAGGGGAAAATGCATTTTCCTTCTTGAGAGAATTTCTGATACATTCTAAAAGAGAAAGAGCAGAAAGGAATTTGGAAATTTGGAAAACACAGCACAAATAGCTCAGAAGTTACAGCAAAGAATATTATATTTGGTGGTTCACATTCACAGTTCTTTCCCAAAATGCCATTATTTGAGACCATACATGGAGTTAGGTCTCACAACCCAGCCTTTCCCCATCACAATGCCATTCTTGATTTAGATATCAAAACCAAGCAGAATGCAGTCTGACACCACCTTGGTCATGACAATAGATTAAAGACTATGCCATCCACTGTTGGGTTGCGTAGAGCTGGAGTTCCATTAGTGGACAACTGTCTAAATGGTTCAAGGCTCCAGAGGGACGGCACCCTTGATGTCTCAGGACAGCTCTCACCCCTCTTCCAGACATCCTTCTGATTTCCCAAGCAGCTCAAATGCCCAGCAATTCAACGATGTGATAAATACAAATGAAACTTGTGGCTGTCCCCAACTTTATTATGAACACTGGGGGGAACCAATTTAAGGGAATAAGCATTCAAGGGAAGACAGTTATTTTGTTATCATTGTGCACAAAAACAGGTGGATGCAAATTCCTCACTTTATTGCTTTGTTTGGTTTGCTTCATTTCCTCCCATCAAGACCTTTTCTCTCTTTCTATAACCTGTTTTGTATTCTGCTGGTAGATCTAGTTCCTCCTCAATACAGAAAGAAAGCTAAATTGTTTTTAGATAAAAATGTCATCTGCCTCCCTCAAAATGGGAAATTCAATCATACAAATGACTGTACAAATGACTGTGGAGGCTGGTTCTCCATTTCCAATGTGGTGTCACTTAGAATGAGATGTCCTTCAACAGCTGTTGTGCATTACTATGGAGGCTGAAAGCCCATTTCCTCCAATCACAGTAAAGGACACCCAAAGCTGCTGCTCCCCCCCTCAAACAACTCACTCCAGGCCGTAAAATCTTAATTGTCAACAGCAACCAAGAGAGCAAACTGCACTGGGGAAATTCAGTGCACCCAGCTTGGAGTATGGGCCAGAAACACAAGTAGAGCAGAGACTTGCTGTGTGGTCTGGGGACACATAAGTACCTCTTCCAACTGTGACATTCTCTGTGAGGTGAAGGTATAGAGGGCCTGAGAGCCCCAAGAGGGGAGGGGGCCACAAAGCTTAGTCATATGTCAGCTGGATCCAACCAAATCTCTGCTCCTTCATTCTGACTAAATATTGCCTTATGATTATTGCTCATCTCTATTTGATACTGTTCTTTAGGTGAACTCAGAACATGTTTTAAAGATTCTCCCTTTCAGTAGATGCAGCTTAAAGACAATTTTAGTTTTTGAAATACCCATATTATACCCATATAGCTTCATGACTGGAGGGAAAATAGCTAATTATTAAATACATCTGCCAAGGAATAGTCAAAGGAGATCTACAACTAGTTCATTCTAATATGCTCAGATAACTGTTAACCCCAACACGAATGGGAGCAATAAATTAAAGTGTACTAGCTGGCATCAACAAAGATGGTGAAAGGAAAGGGAAATATTGTGTTCCTATTTGGGGCCAGGCCTCACTGTAAGGAATCTTCATATACACTCTCTCATATAGTCCTAGAAAACCCTATTAGATAAGAATTATAACTTCCATTTCTTCACGTAAGAATAGTGAAGTTGACAATATTTAAATTGACCAAGTTTCTACACAGAGAGTGAGTGAACTAGAATTTGACCTGTCTAGCTTTCTGCTCTTTTTATTACATATTTCAGTTTCAGGCATATGACTTCAAGAAAGTAGATTTAAGTAAACACTTCCCCTGTGGATCTGATCAATTTTAAGTGTAAGTACTATATGAGAACATTGTGCCTGGGAGGAGTAAATTGCTCATACCTCAAATAATAAAACTTTCTCTCCTGTTTTTCCACCTCTAAAACCTTCTCTTTCCTTTTTCTACATGCATAAGCATGGGGATTTACAATAGAGTAAAAACAGTAATTCTAAGAGAAATGTAATGATATTCCTCTAAAAAAGTGGCTACCCAGGAGAATCCATATAATTCCTTTCCTCATCAAAAGTTACCCTTCCAAAAAACAAATACAAAACAAAAAAGGAAACAAAACAATAGAGAGGAACACACACACACACACACACACACTCACTCATTCACTCACAGACACCTCAGAAAAATTCTACATGTGTCTCCTAGCCTGGCTGGTAAACTCCTTATGGAAAAAAAATCGTTTGTCTGAGACCTCATTGAGAACTGAGGAACTCACACTGGAAGGGAATGGTGGCTTGGCTGACTTAAGGACTGCTCAAGTTGCTGGGGTGGATCTGAGGGTTTATCCTGAGGGAGCCCAGCGTTCAGAGAGCCAAGGGGGAAGGGAAGCCCGCCAGCACTCTGCAGGAGAAATGCAGGACGGGTCAGAGGCAGGACTGAAGCAGTAATGACAGAGCCAAGAGGTTAGAGTCTTGTGGGAGCAGAGATCGAGGTCTGAGGAGGACAGAACAAGAGTGAGGACAATCATGGGACACCTGGGTGGCTCAGTGAGTGGAGCATCCGACTCTTGGTTTTGGCTTAGGTAATGATCTCATGGTTTCATGAGTTCAAACCCTGTGTCAGGATTCTCTTACTCTCCTTCTCTCTCAGCCCCTCCACCACTTGCACTGTCTATCTCTCAAAATAAATAAACTTAAAAAGTGAGGACGATCACCATGAAGCTTTTTTTTTAATGTTTTAATTTATTTTTTAGAGAGAGAGAGAGAGAGAGAGAGACAGTGTGAGCAGTGTCAGAGGAGAGGGAGACACAGAATCCAAAGACAGGCTCCAGACTCTGAGCTAGCTGTCAGCACAGAGCCTGATGCAGGACTCAAACCCAGGAACTGTGAGATCATGACCTGAGCTGAAGTCAGACGCTTATCTAAAGGAGCCACCCAGGCACCACAATCACCACAAAGTTTCAAAGAATATGTAAACCTTTGCACTTTGTGATGGCTCAATTTTTAAAGTATGCCGCATGTAAGGTGGATGGTATACGTTAGGTAGGACAAGTACCTAAAGTGTACACTAACAAAAATGGTCCATAAAATACATGTGGGTTTTATTGTTGTTACTGTTATCATAGTACCTTAGGTCAGTGCTTCCCAATCTCAACAACTAACAGCTCCATTCTTTGCCCTGGAGAATACATTTGTCCTTTTCCTTTCTGTGAGGATAATCTTCCCAATGCACACAGGCCATTATACTTCAATCTTACATATTTTCTTACCTCCTTTTCTTGCCATGTTTTTGATTATCTACATTATTCCAAAAATGACTTGCATGCTTTTACATTCTTACTTAGTAGTACAATCATTCCTTGCCTCCTACTCACAAAGTTTGCTGGAAAAAAATTTACAGTCTGTGGAAACAGTGCTTATTACCTGTAAAGTAAGATGGAGACACTCAGAACATCAGCATGGAGATAATTCTCCAGCCATGGACCCCATGGAAACCTGTCCTCTTATACAAACATTCCATTTCAGTGTTACACAAAGAATAATCTAGTACATAGAGAGTCCCCTAGAAGTTAAGTAAGCACTATTATAAACTTGTTTTTCAACACCTATGTAAGGGACATTGTGATTCAAAATTGAATAGTAAAAGACTGAAATACAAACATTGTGGAGCCTGCTGTTATGCTCAAAATAAAAGTGACGCAATTCTTATTTTTTATAGACACTTAGCTTATTTTTAATGTTTATGTTTGAGAGACAGAGACAAGCACAATTGGGGGGAGGGGCAGAGAGAGAGAGCGAGACACAGAATCTGAAACAGACTCCAGGGTCTGAGCTGTCAGTACAGAGCCTGATGTGGGGCTCGAACTCACAAACTGTGAGATCATGACCTGAGCCAAAGTCAGATGCTTAACTGGCTAAGCCACCCAGGTACCCCCACAATACTTAAATTTTTTTTATTTTTGAGAGAGACAGTATAAGTGGGGGAGAAGCAGAGAGAGAGCAGGTAACAGAATCAAAACAGGCTCTGCCTGCCAGGGCAGAACCTGATTTGGAGGTCAAACTCAAGAACCCCCAGATCATGATCTTAGTTGATGTTGGATGCTTAAGCAACTGAGCTACCCAGGCACCCCAAAACTGATGCAATTCTTAAGTTAAAACTGAAAAGTAGAGTGTTACCACCTAAAGGTGGATTCAGGTTGGAATGAGAACCTTCTCAAAGTGTTTGCCTGATTCTGCACTCCTCTCTGGAGAAGAGTAGCTCTTGGAGCTATCTTTCCTTGGCTGATGCACTCGTACTCTGTCAAGATGAAAAATAAATTCTTCAAATACATGTGCCCTGAAAGGAATATCACTGAAGCAGAGGGACAGTAGGTCCATCCTTCTATTCCCTCCGTGCACACTTCTTCAGAGCATCAGAGATGTGTCAAGATCCTGGGCTCTGCAATCAGTTTGGTTCCAGCATGTCTCTGAACCAACTCCAAGTCCCATTTGGGGCATAAATCAAAAGGGTGGTATTTTCTGCCCTCTAAAGCTCTGGAGCATGCTTTGATAGAAGGTTTCAAATCAATACAGTACAAGTCACATTCTAAAGTTCTTTAGGACTAAATTGCACCTGAGAACAGGTTGCCAGCATATTGAGCCAGAATTCAAAAATTTCTTCTTTTGAATACAGAAAACCTCCTGAGGTCTCTTCACTACATCACCACAATCTCCTAGAGAGGACTCATAGTTGGGCCAGTTAAGAGCAACTCTGAAAGCTATCGCCCCTATTATATCTGATTGAGGCTGAAAGACTCTTCTAACTTAGTATTTGTTGTGTTTGCAGATCTTTTTTGGTCTCTTATGATTTGGAAATGGGAAGGCACAGCTGCAGAGTAGCAATCAAAGTGGGGGAGGTGATCATTTACATTCTAACACACCGAGATTTCCTAGTCAAGGTTACTTATAAATCAAATAGACGTCATTTCATAAACACCCCCAAACAACTGTACTCCATTATCAAAATGGGAAGCAGTGCTGTTAATGGGTATCTAAGGACTGAAATCAATTTAACTTACAGGCACTCAGCTGCTTCAACAGTTGTGAACATATCTGAATGTTAATAAACACTGATTAGTATTAATATCAGACAAGACTAAATGTGGCTGGCATGAAATTCTCAATCTAGTGAACAGAGAAGTCTGTTGACAAAGATATATTCTCTATTCCCTTGTCTAAAGAAAATTTCCATAGATTTGACAGTATTACCACCAGTTTCACAAAGATATTATGGCATTTTGTTAGTGTTAGATAGTATAACACTCTCATGAAAAGAGAGTAACTAACTATAAGAGTCACATGTCACTGAGAGACAACACTGAAATGATACAGAGCAAACCCAGGAGCAGCAGGTGGAATGTGAAAATTAGGATGAAAGACAGTGAAGATATGCAGACCGTGATAACACAGAACAGCTGAGAGTGAGGGCCGGCTCCTTAGAGGAGACGTTGACAGCAGCCATGACCTGCATAAGGAGCGATAATGCTGGAACATGGCTCCACTTTTGTTTCCTTTCAACAAAAGTGTAAAGGAGCAAAAGGAAGTGAAGTGAAACCTATCAATTGGAATTGCAAAGATGTCTGATTTTAGCAAATTTCATGTGAACTCTGAGCTCTGACTTCTTTCTATTTTCTCACTCACCATTATTTGCTCTGACTACCCTGTGATGTGAGAAAACAGAGTGGATAGTTGTTAGAACTAGTAAGAATCAGTGGGTTTTACTTGAACGATATCTATTGTCTAGGATACTTATACATATTTTAATGGATATATTGAAGTATAATTGACAAAAATTGTATATATTGAAAATGAACTCCTTGATGTTTTAACATGTGTATACATTGTGAAATGATCACCACAATCAAGGTAAGTAATATATCATCACTTCACATGGTTACCATACTTTTCTTTGTCTTTTTATTAATGGTGAGAACACTTAGGCAAATTTCAAGTATATAATACACTATTGTTAACTATGGTCACCGTGTTCTTCAGTAGGTCTCCAGGGCTCATTCATCACAAAGGTGACACTGCAGTGCAATAGAGGAAAGAATTCTCTTTTCAATAACTGGTGCTGGGTAAACTGGATATCCATATGGAAGAAAAAAAATAAAGAATCTCTAACCCCTCCCAACCATATACAAAAAGAAAATTATAAGAGGGCTGCAGATTCAAATGTGAAACGAGTTTCCTTTATTTTTTTGAGAGAGTGAGAGAGAGTGTGCTCGAACGAGCAGAGGAGAAGGGGGGGTGGAGGGGGAGTTTTAAGCAGGCTCCATGCTTAGCACAAGCCCGATGTAGGGCTCAGTTCCATGACCCTGGGATCAAGACCTGAGCTGAAATCAAGAGTCAGCTGCTCAATGACTGAGCCACCCAGGGACCCCATCTTTGCTTTATATGGGATTTGGAGTCCTAGTAACTCACTGGTTTTTTTTAAAATCTGGGTGCTATTATACAGGTGTGCTCAATTTGTAAAACCACATGCAACTGTGCACTTACAATTTGTTTACTTCTCTGTAATAAATGTTATACATCTGTTAGAGTTGTTATACTCCAATAAGAAGTTTTAAAAATCAAGTAACATCTGAATTTAAATGTTCATGGGTCCTTACCCTCTCCTACAAACTATAGAAACATTGAAAAACTTTTAATACAGTAAGCACACATAAAATGTAGACCTATATTCACCAGTTGTTAAAATTTTACATTTGCTTTCTCTCTCCCTCCCCTTCTTTCTGTCTATCCACATACATATACTTTTTTTTTTTTTGGCTGTCTACAAGAGACTCATTTTATTTATTTATTTATTTTTGGTTTTGCTACTTGTTAGTAGAGCATATGTTTGTTTGTTTTTCCCCTTTTCATATGTGGTTGTTTTGGCATTTTTGAAGAGCCAGACTCCTAACAATTAGTTGTCAAGTCTCTTCAGTGGCAGTTGCTCTCTTCCTCCCTGCCTGCTCCAGGAGCAGGCTTTCTACCAAGTCTACCTTGCCCCTGGTCTCTGCAAGCACTCGTGACATCTGTGAGATGGGCTGGAAGTACTAGGACAGCCCTTGTTTTGAGGCCCCTCAGAGGCCACATGTTGTTAAGCTTGCTCACCCTCAATGTTCAGCAATTCATTAAAGCTTTGATCTGAAATTTTATTTTTTATTTTTTTCCCAAGTAAGAGTTGTTTTTTTCTTTCTGATCTTCCTCTATTGAGGAGGTGAACACATCTGTAAAGAGGGCATAGAGTTTTTTTGCTTTCAGAGTTCAATTCCAAATAAGATAAACCCTTGATCCTCAAAGGCAGTGGTTATTAAATTCCTTTAAAGTGGTTGGACAGAGGGAGGAGCCAAGGTGGCAGAGAGGAAGGGAGCTCTGTAAACTTCGTCTGCCCCATCTATTGAACTGAGAAGAACATTCCTCTCATCTGCAAGAGTGGAAGGAGAAAACACAGACTCCAGAAAGAAGACAACCTCAAAGATGCCTGAGTGAGTGAGTGCGAACTGGAGAGATTGGAAAATGGGCTAGCCCGAGAAGGGCAGGGGAGGTGGGAGCCCCAGCCCAACATAGGGAAAGCGCCCGGAGACCCTGAGAGACAAAGGGAAGAGAAAGAGAAGCTGAATATGCTCATAGTACTGTCTCTGGGGAAGAGATAAAGAATGTTTAGCCCCGCTTGGAGAGAAAAACTCTCACTACATAAATAACTGTTGGGTAGCCCAAATCCTGAACCTGGGTGGCACAAGGGAAAAAACAGCTTCCATCCATGCGCCATCCCTGCAGGGAGTTGACGGCCACGGTGGCAGCCGCGGGGGCGTGCACTTCAGCCTCCATTGTGGGAGTGGGAGCACACACCTCATTTCAACGGCGCATCTTGCCTCCAGGATTGGCAACTCGAATCCTGAATCCCGGATGCCAAAAGGGAAAAAATAGCCCCCACCCCTACGCAATCCTGGTAGGGAGTTGGCGGCGGTGGAGGCCAGGGCACGCTTCGGATGCAGGAGAGCGCAGCTCAATTCCGGCCACACCTCGGGCAGTGCCAGCGTGAATCCCAGCTGATGCCAAGAGAAACGGATCCCTCCCCCTACATGATCTGCATTCCCGGCTGGGGGCTGGGAGTTGGCGGAGTTGTCTGTGAGGGCATGCACTTCGCCTCCTGCAGCACACCTCCTGCAGGCACAAATCCCTGCCTGCGCCTAGAGAAACTACTCCCTCCCCCTATGAGATCCCGGCTAAGAAACCAGGTGCCAAAGCAAGTACGTTCCATCTGGTAGCATAAAAGTGATTGACTAGGATTGTGAAATGAGGCGGGCCTGGAAAGTACAGCTTGGCTCAGCTGTGGCACAAGGAGATCGAACTCATTAGAGTGGCCTGCAGTGCTTAGTTCCAGCGGAGCTTGGGACATCATTCTACTCTCCACAACCACCATGACAAGGCCTCCGAGAACAGCCCCCAAGACCTATACACCAAACCACGCCTATCCGAGAGGGGGAGCTGCTGCTTTTTTTTTGTACTTATTTTTTATTATGATACCTTTTTTACTTAAATTTTTTTAAATTTTTACTCCTTATTTTCCTTTTTCCTTTCTCCCTCTTTTTTTTCTCCCTCCTCTTGCCTTCCAGATATATTCTCCCATATCTCATCCTTATCTCTCCCCTCAACTGGTTATACACTTTTAGACTGTCCATTGTCCTTTGTTGTCTCTGCCCCCCTTTATTTTTTTCTTCTCTTCTTTTCTTCTCTTTCCTCTCCATTTTCTTTTCTTCCTGTCTTCCTTTTAATTTGTTTGTTTGTTTGACTTGTCTGTGCATTTCCATGCTTCTGTGCCCTCTGTGTTTGTCTGTCTGTTTTCCTTCTCAGGGCTACCCCAAGAAATAAGCCAAAGTGCACATGACAGCGTGTTGCAAATACCGCTGAGTAGGGAAATAAAATAATCAATCACAACAAGAGAAACTGAGAGACACCATTAAAAGAACATTTCCTAAAATGACAGGCCCTGGACAGTCAATAAGCCTCCTTTAACAGAGCAATACTAACAGGTGCACAGTGCACAACGAGCTTTTAAAACCTGACAAGAGACAGAAAACTAGCCAAAATGACAAAACGAAGGCACTCTCCCCTGAAGAATCTCCAGGAATAAGTCACAGCCAGAGAACTGTTAAAAACAGATCTAAACAACATAGCAGGACAAGAATTTTAAAAACTTGTCATAAAATTAATCGCTGGGGTTGAAAAAAGCATCAGAGAAGCAACTGAGACAATGACTAGGGACTTTGAAAATAGTTGTGACAACTTTAAAAAGGCTTTAAATGAGGTGAATAATAAAATGGAGGCGGCCATCTCAAGGACGGAAGAGGCAGAGGGAAGAATGAGTGAATTAGAATACATAGTTAGAGCAAACTAGGAAGCCGGAAAAAAAAAAAAGAGAAATTGATCTAGGAGCAGGACAGGTGAATTCGAGACCTGAGCGATATAATCAAACAGAACAACATCCATATCATAGGAATTCCAGAAAAGGGAGACAGAAAGAAAGGTCCTAAAGGGATACTAGACCAAATTATAACTGAGAATTTCCCAAATCTGGGAAAAGAAATAGACATTCAAATTCAAGAGGCACAAAGAACCCCCTTAAGACATAATTTGAATTGACCTATGGCATGACATATCATAGTGAATCTGGCAAAATATAAAGATAAAGAGAGAATTCTGAAAGTGGCTAGGGAGAAAAGGGCCCTCACATACAAAGGGAAACCTATGAGTGGTTACAGACCTATCTAATAAAACTTGGCAGGCCAGAAAGGAATGGCAGGAAATCTTCAGTATGATGAACAGAAAAAACATGCAGCCAAGAATCCTTTATCCAGCAAGCCTGTCATTCAAAATAGAAAGAGAGATAAACGTGTTCCCAAATAAACAAAAATTGAGAGAATTCATGACCACCAAACCAGCCCTACAAGAAATCCTAAGAGGGACTCTATGAGGGAAATGTTATAAAGAATACAAGGTGCCAGAGATACCACTATAAACATGAATTCTACGGAGAACACAAAGACTCTAAACCCACATTTTTTAATAATAACACTGAATGTAAATAGACTGAATGCTCCAACCAAACAACACAGGGTAGCATAATGGATAAAAAAAACCCCAAAATCCATCTATTTGCTGTCTATAAGAGACTCATTTTAGACCTGAAGATACCTTCAGGTTGAAAGTAAAGGGAAGGAGAAATATCTATCATGCGACTGGAAGCCAAATGAAAGCCTGAGTAACCATACTTATATCAGATGAACTGGACGTTAAAGTAAAGGCAGTAATAAGCAATGAAGAAGGACATTATACAATAATTACAGGGTCTCTCCATCGGGAAGAGCTAACAATTATAAACATCTATGTGCCAAATTCGGGAGCACCCAAATAATAAAACATTTAATCACAGACAGAAATAATCTTATTGATAAGAATGTGCTAATTGCAGGA
>NC_043705.1:80248264-80249948 GCF_006229205.1 Suricata suricatta | reverse complement strand
CCTTTGCCTTGCAGAAGCTTTTTATCTTGATGAAGTCCCAAGAGTTCATTTTTGCTCTTATTTCCCTTGCCTTTGGGGAAGTGTCAAGTAGAAAATTGCTGTGGTTGAGGTCTAGGTTGTTTCCTACTTTCTCCTCGAGGGTTTTGATGGTTTCCTGTCTCACATTCAGGTCCTTCAGCCATTTTGAGTTTATTTTTGTGTATGGTGTAAGAAAGTGGTCTAGTTTCATTCTTCTGAATGTTACTGTCCAGTTCTCCCAGCACCACCTGCTAAAGAGGCAGTCTTTTTTCCATTGGGTACTCATTCCTGCTTTGTCAAAAATTAATTGGCTGTACATTTGTGGGCCAAGTTCTGGGTTCTCTATTCTATTCCATTGATCTATGTGTCTGTTTTTGTGCCAATACCATACTGTCTTGATGATGACAGCTTTGTAGTAGAAGCTAAAGTCTGGGATTGTGATGCTTCCCATTTTGGTTTTCTTCTTCCATATTACTTTGGCTATTCGGGGTCTTTTGTGGTTCCATACGAATTTAAGGATAGCTTGTTCTAGCTTTGAGAAGAATGCTGGTGCAATTTTGATGGGGATTGCATTGAATGTGTAGATTGCTTTGGGTGGTAATGACGTTTTCACAATGTTTATTCTTCTGATCCATGAGCATGGAATGTTTTTCCATATCTTGGTGTCTTCTTCAATCTCTTTCATAAGTTTTCTATAGTTTTCATCATATAGGTCTTTTACATCCTTGGTTAGATTTATTCCTAGGTATTTTATGGGTTTTTTTGTGCAATTGTGAATGGGATCAGTTTCTTGATTTCTCTTTCTGCTGCTTCATTATTAGTGTATAGGAATGCAACCGATTTCTGTACATTGATTTTGTACCCTGCAACTTTACTGAATTTATGGATCAGTTCTAGAAGGCTCCTGGTGGGGTCTGCCGGGTTTTCCATGTACAGTATCATGTCATCAGCAAAAGGTGAAAGTTTGGCTTCTTCTTTGCCAATTGATGCCTTTTATTTCCTTTTGTTGCCTGATTGTTGATGCTAGGACTTCCAGCACTATGTTAAACAACAGTGGTGAGAGTGGACACCCCTGTCGTGTTCCTGATCTCAGGGGGAAAGCTCTCAGTTTTTCCCCATTAAGGATGATATTAGCTGTGAGCTTTTCATACACTGCTTTTATAATGTTTAGGTAAGTTCCTTCTATTCCGACTTTCTCAAGGGTTTTTATTAAGAAAGGGTGTTGTATTTTGTCAAATGCTTTTTCTGCATCTATCGACAGGATCATATGGTTTTTATCTTTTTTGTTAATGTGACCTGTCACATTGATGGATTTGCGAATATTGAATCAGCCCTGTAACCCAGGAATGAATCCCACTTGATCATTATGGATAATTTTTTGATATGCTGTTGAATTCGATATGCCAGTATCCTGTTGAGTATTTTTGCATCTGTATTCATTAAGGATATTGGTCTGTAGTTCTCTTTTTTGGCTGAGTCTCTGTCTGGTTTGGGTATCAAGGTGATTCTGGCTTTGTAGAATGACTTTGGAAGTTTTCTTCCTATTTCTATTTTTTGGAATAGTTTGAGAAGAATGGATATTAGCTCTGCTTTAAATGTCTGGTAGAATTCCCCTGGGAAGGTATGTGGCCCTGGGCTCTTATTCATTGGGAGATTTTTGATAATG
>NC_043705.1:80241772-80248164 GCF_006229205.1 Suricata suricatta | reverse complement strand
GATACAGAAATGCTGATGCATAGGAGCACATGTACCCCAATGTTCATAGCAGCAATGTCAACAATAGCCCAAACATGGAAAAAGCCTAAATGTCCATCACCTGATGAGTGGATCAAGAAGATGTGGTATATATATATACAATGGAGTACTACATGTCAATGAGAAAGAATGAAATATGGCCATTTGTAGGAAGGTGGATGGACCTTGAGGGTGTCATGCTAAGCGAAATAAGTCAGGCAGAGAAGGACAGATACCATATGTTTGCACTCATAGGTCTAACAGGAGAACAGGAGAAACCTAATGGAGGACCATGGGGAGGGGAAGAGGGAAAGAGAGTTGGGGAAAGAAAGGGATACAAAACTTGAGAGACTATTGAATGCTGAAAATGAACTGAGCATTGAAGGGAAAGGGGGAGGGGGGAAAAGAGGTGGTGGTGTTGGAGGAGGCCACTTATAGGGAAGAGCACTGGGTGTTGTATGAAAACCAATTTGACAATAAACTATTTTAAAAAAAAAGGACAGAATGATGAGCCTAATGAAAGGGTGAAAGGGTTGGCTGGATGTTCTCTAGCACCCCTTAAAATGAGATTTCTTGTCCCAGTTATCCAAGAGAAAATTTAGAACCTTCCCCCCAAATCCTCACTTACAAAATGGACTTGGATATTCCATCTGTAGGATTAATATTTTGAAAAAAATCATTCCCTTAGTCATTCCCAATGAATTGCTTTCAACCTGGCTTAGAGCAGAGATTTAAATCTGAGTTTTATAGTAAAAGTATTTTGAAATTTCCAAGTGTGTGGAAGTAAAACTCTGCTCAAGGGCATGCCAGTTACTGCAAAAGTTAAGAAAGGGTGATTTGATTTTTTTCTGATGTTCCTCCACCCTGATTTTGTATATTGGTCTTTTCCATTCACGGTCAATTCTTTGACCCACCAAGGAGCCAACTTAGGATTCTAGACTTTTCTGGAAAGATTTACTAGTGTTTTTGTTTGTTTGTTTGTTTTTAAGTACATAAAGATTTGTAGTGGGAAGTTCTTTCGTCCCCCATGTTGAGGAAGCATGTTGAGGTTGCTAAGTGACTGGGCAAGGAAATTTCATTCTTTCCATCATGTGCCTGCACTTCTCTGCCTACATGAATTGAAACTATTGGTATCACAGCGAGGTTTATTGTTGGCATCTTTGCCATCTGCATGCTTTTCACACTCTTGCTGATTGCTTTTCTCAGCTTCAAATTTCAGCCTTCTTTTCACATTGGCAATGCAAAGATATGAGTCACTGTGGCTTAACACTCTGAATAATGGCCCCTCAAATAAAATCTCTGGGCACTCTCTGCTTAAGCAGGGGCTTTCCCTGCCACAATGGACATAAAGCTTATGCCCTCTGTAACGTGAGAAGAACAGTTTGAAAAACAGAGAAGTTAGATTTAGTATCTCAGTTGTCCTCTTTTAATTGGGGTTGTGATTTCATAAGAAGAATGTTCTTGGCCTGGTGGTCTATGAGTCAGGGCAGCTTTGCTGTCATTTTGAAAAAAATCAGTTGAGTTTAATACCAAGTGTTTAATTCAACAAATTGACTGAGCTCTCAATCTGTCCTAGGCACCATGTGGGCATAGAAATGAGTGTCTGCCATGTGTTCATTCAGCTGACCAGGTGAACTCTTGCTTAAGTTAGAGACTTCTCTAGATGTTCCTTTTTCTCATGCATGGCTGTCTTGGGGACAGTGAGATGGCCTACAGGAGCTGTTTTGAGGTGCTGGGGGACAAATAAAAAGGGTGTATAAGTCAGACTATAGATAATTGCCTTGGCTCCCTTTTCAAAATGTTTTCCACTATTTCTGGAGCCGGGGAGCAATTATCCAAGTTCTTTCATCTGAAAGCTCGAGTACTCCACATTTACGGTATGCATGGGCGTCCAGACTGTTCCTGAAGTTACACTACATCAATGTCACTTGCAGTTAAACAATTTTACACATAACTAGTCCTTTCTTCCTCAGATCCTGTCATTCTGCATGCAGAAAATTTCTATGGGAAACATGTGCCATATTCAAAATCAGCTTTCAATCTTCATAAATCTTATGTGTACATTTCGGATAAGCAAGTGTCATTTCTCCAGAATTTGCAAATATCATGAAGACATAACATTTTCTTCCAAAATGCATCTTTTGAATATACTTTGGCACATATTCTGAAAACAGATTTGAAATATGCTCTTCACTCAACTGACATTGGGAGGAAGGTTTCCAACAAATACACTATTCTGTATTTCTTTTTTGTATAATGTACAAGGCAGAGCCTTACTGGGGCCTCCGTCTTTCCATTTTGATTGATCCATCTAATTTGCACTTTGGCTTAGTGATTACTAAATCAGCCCAGCAACCATTGTGCAGCACCATATACTCTTTTCATAAAAGCCAGTGTCAAAAATGTACCCATTTTTGTTTGCACCCAATTGGCCTCATAGGTTTTTATTCAACTTTAAAAAAAAATAAGTTCTAATTATTCTTCTTTTGCTAAAATCGTCTCAAATTTCACCAGTGGGAGACCCTTTAAGATGGTTCCTGTATTCTTTTAATAAACTCCATTAATCTTTGACTACATACTTGCTTTCTGGCAAAACAGCTTATACTTTACCTCCCCTACACTTACATTAGCCATTTCTCCAAGGACCCCTGATGCCCATTAGTGGGAAATATGGAAATCATGATCTGAGTACTAGATATACTCACCAAGACCACTACGTCATTGCCTCTCAGTGAATGGAGCTAAAAAAATATCTTTTTAATCTTAGGTTCATTTAAAATTTTCCAGCTCAAGTATAACCCCTATAGAACTTTTTCTTAATTTGCTTTTATATTTGTATTTATTTTCCCTTATGCTAAAACTCATAGTTCATACTTATATATAAAACTACATCTATAATTATATGTTTATACTACTTGTATTTATATTTTACATATAATTATATATTTTTCTATTTATATATAGTTTCAGAGTCACAATATCATATTATTGCTAACAATAACACTTCTGAGTAAAGTTTAAAATTTCTTTGCAGTTCTTTTTTGTCACTATCTAATGATGTATATAGTAAGAGTTTTTCTTTCTTATTTTAATTTAAATTTTAGTTAACATAAGTGAAATACTGGTTTCGGTAGAATTTGGTGATTCATCACTTACATACAACACCCAGTGCTCATCACAATAAGCACCCTCCTTAATACTCATCACCCATCTAGCCCATCTCCCACCCACCTCCCTACATCAACACACAGTTTGTTCTCTATCATTAAGAGTCTCCTTCTTTATTCTCCCCCACCCTTTCTCATATGTTCATCTGTTTTGTTTCCTAAGTTCCACATATAAGTGAAGTCATATGGTATTTATCTTTTGATTGACTTAATTCACTTAGCAAGATACATTCTAGCTCCATCCTTTTCTTTGCAAATGGCAGGATTTCATTCTTTTTGATGGCTGAGTAATATTCCATTAAATCTATCTATCTATCTATCTATCTATCTATCTATCTATATCCATGTATATACCACAGTTTCATTATCCATTCATCAGTCAATGGACATTTGGGCTCTCTCCATATTTTGGCTATTGTTGGTAATGCTGCTATAAACAGTGGGGCACATGTACCCCTTCGAATCTGTAATTTTGTATCCTTTGGGTAAATACCTAATAGCACAACTGATGGATCATAGGGTGGTTCTATTTTTAGTTTCTTGAGGAACTTCATATTCTTCTCCAAAAAGACTGCACCAGTTTGCATTCCCACCAGCAGTGCAACAGGGTTCCCCGTTTTCTGCATCCTAGCCAATACCTGTCATTTCTTGTGCTGGAGTCCCGCCCCAGCTGGTCCAGGGGTGTCCCAAAGGAGGGTTGGTGTTGGCGGGAAGGAATGGACACAGACAGCTCAGGTAAACCAATCTGGACAGTTTAGTGATTTTTCAGCAAGCATATATATATATATGCTTATATACACACAAGCATAAACAATAGCTTGACGCAAACATATGTTTGCGTCAAGCTATTGTTTTTACTCTCAGAAAGTTCTCAGGGAATTGATCCAAGAGAAAACTTTTCTGGTTATTTCCTTGCATTACTGCTTTTCTACTTTAAAAAATTAGTCATGAATCTTACTATTTTTATGTCTGACAAGCTAGAGGGCTAATTATTTTTTATATTATTATTCCAATTGTTTGAGCTGAAACTGGTAAGTCTAACTGAAACTGGTAGAGCCTATTCTTTAGAGAAATTGGACCGTGACTGCTTTCTTGGTAACTGCCCATCGTAACCTACTACAGGGGCATGCTTTCTTCAAAGTGCCCTTGATGATTAACTGATTGCTAAGTTACAGGGAAAGGCCTAGTAGGACAAATTTTAACTGATTGAATAAGCTGATTGATTAGAAGGGATCTCAGTAGCTTCACTTCCAGAGAACCACATTGTGGTCTTCTCTTGTCAGCCCCCTGGGCTTTGCCATCAGTTGGGTGAAGAAGGTCGGCTCCCAACATTCTTGTGTTGTTAATTTTAGCCATTCTGACTGGTGTGAGGTGGTATCTCAACATGGGTTTGATTTGTATTTTCCTGATGATGAGAGATGTTGAGTATCTTCATGTATCTGTTAACTATCTCATTGTCTTCTTTGGAAAAGTGTCTTTTCATGTCTTCTGCCCATTTCTTCACTGGATTATTATTTTTTGTGTGTGTGGTGTTGAGTTTGATAAGTTCATTATAGATTTTGGATACTAACCTTTTATCATATATGTTGCTTGCAAATATCTTCTCCCATTCCAAAGGCTACCTTTTAGTTCTGTTGATTGATTCCTTCACTGTGCAGAAGTTTTTTATCTTGATGAAATCCCAATAGTTCATTTTTGCTTTTATTTACCTTTCCTTTGGTGATGTATCTAGTAAGAAGTTGCTCTGGCCAAGGTCAAAGAGGTTTCTGCCTGTGTCTGCTTGTAGGATTTTGATGGTTTCCTATCTCACATTTAGGTCTTTCATCCATTTTGAATTCATTTTTGTGTATGATGTAAGAAAGTGGTTCAGTTTCATTTTTTTGCATGTCATTGTCCAGTTTCCCCAACACCGTTTGTTGAAGAGACTGTCTTTTTCCCATTGGATACTCTTTCCTGCTTTATCAAAGATTAGTTGACCATATAGTTGTGGGTCCATTTTTGGGTTTTCTATCTGTTCCATTGATACATGCATCTGTTTTTGTGCCAGTACCATACTGTCTTGATGACTACAGGACTACAGCTTTGTAATATAGCTTGAAATCTAGAATTTTCATGCCTCCAGTTTTGTTTTCATTTTTCAGGATTGTTTTCGCTATTCAGGGTCTTTTGTGATTCCATACAAATTTTATGATTATTTGTTTTAGCACTGTGAAGAATTCTGGTGTTATTTTGATAGGGATTGCTTTGGGTAGTGTTGACGTTTTAGCAATGTTTGTTCGTCCGCATCATTTTTCGAACTGAGAAGGATATTACGTTCATCTGCGAGAGCGGAAGGAGAAAACACGAACTCCAGAAGGAATAGAACCTCAAGGATACCTGAGTGAGTGGGGGCGAACGGGGGAGATCCGAGGACGGGCCAGCCCGGACGGGCAGGGGAGGTAAGATCCCCAGCCCAACGTGGGGCAAGCGCGCAGCGCCCGAGAGACAAAGGGAAGAGACAGAGTCAGAACGCGCTCATAGAGCTGTCTCTGGGGAAGAGGTATAGAACGCTGGGCTGCGTTTGGAGACAGAAACCCACTCCATAGATAACTGCTGGGCAGCGGGCGCAAGAGGAGGAATAGCCTCCAGCCCTAAGCCATCTCGGCGGGGAATCAGAGGCGCCTGTGGCTGTGAGAAGCGGCTGCGCTGGGGAGGTGCGCTCCCCGGCGGGAAGCGACCCGAGCGGCGACTGCGCCAGGTGCCAGCAACTTGAACTTGGTTTTGGGAACGGGACCACGGACCTCATTTCCACGGCACACCTCGCCCCCTGCACGGACTGCGCGAATCCCGGGTCCCCACAGGGAAATAATAAGGTGCACACCGACGGGACCCTCAACAAAGAGTCGGTGGCAGGTGGAGGCCCGGGCGCGCGCTTAGACTGTAGGAGGTCCCAGCTCGTTTCCAGCAGCACACAGCGGCTTGAGCAAAGCTATCGGAAACTAAGAGAGACTCGGTTTTTTGCTTTTTGTTTTTTTCCTTTCCCCCATTGCAATCGCGATCCTGACTCGGGGTGGGGACTCAGCAATTGAGTCTGTGAAGGTGCGCACTTCACCTCCTGCTGCTCGTTTCGCCTCAGGCAGGGGCGGAGCCTCTGAGAGCAGACTCCAAGACCTACCACATCAAACCAAGCCTATCCACCAGAGGGAGCTGATGTTGCTTTTTTTTTTT
>NC_043705.1:80169846-80241672 GCF_006229205.1 Suricata suricatta | reverse complement strand
AGATGTGGTATATATTCACGATGGAGTACTACATGGCAATGAGAGGGAATGACATATGGCCCTTTGTAGGAAAGTGGATGGACCTTGAGGGTGTCATGCTGAGTGAAGTAAGCCAGGCAGAGAAGGACAGAAACCATATGTTTGCACTCATAGGTCTAACAGGAAAACAAGAGAGACCTAATGGAGAACCAGGGGGAGCAGAGGAGGGAGAGAGAGTTGGGGAGAGAGAGGGATGCAAAACTTGAGAGACTATTGAATGCTGAGAATGAACTGAGGGTTGAGGGGGAAGGGGGAGGGGGGGAAAGAGGTGGTGGTGATGGTGGAGGGCACTTAAGGGGAAGAGCACTGGGTGTTGTATGGAAAACAATTTGACAATAAAATATTATGGGAAAAAAAAATACTGAAACTTAAAAAAAAAAACCAAAAAAACAATGTTTGTTCTTCCAATCCATGAGCATGAAATGGTTTTCTTTGTTTCTTCTTCAATTTCTTTCATAAGCTTTCCACAATTTTCTGCATACAGATCTTTTACCTCTTTAGTTAGGTTTATTCCTAGGTATTTTATTGTTTTGGGTGCAATTGCAAATGGGATCGATTCCTTGCTTTTTTTTTTTTTTTTTTTTTACTGCTGCTTCATTATTGGTGTGTGACAATGCAACAGAGTTCTACACATTGATTTTACATCCTGCAACTTTGCTGAATTCATGTATTAGTTCTAGCAATTTCTTCCAGGTTTCTGCATTATGAGTTTTATGTATAAAAGTCACTTGAAATAATTCTTCTGTGTAGTTACCAATTTGATATACAGTTAGGGTCATTCATTTCACTTTTTTTCAATTTGGAGGTTTTATTTTTTAAATTAATTCTTTTTTTTATGTTTTATTTATTTTTGATACAGAGAGAGACAGAGCATGAGAGGGGGCAGGGCAGAGAGAGAAGGAGACACAGAACCGGAAACAGGCTCCAGGCTCTGAGCTAGCTGTCAGCATAGAGCCTGATGCGGGGCTTGAACCCACGATCATGAGATCTAACCTGAGCTGAAGTCGGAGGCTTAACCGACTAAGCCACCCAGGCACCCCTAAATTAATTCTTGAGTATGTTAAACATTTACTAAGTTCAAATGTCAAAAAGAAGTAAGAGATATTACATAAATCTGATATTTATTTCTATCTTATCCAACCCTTATTCCTTCCATTGTAAATCATTTATTAGTTTCTGATTTATGTCAGCTTTTAAATATTTAGCTAATATTTAGATATTTTTACATTTTTTATACAAAATGTAGCATGGTATATACGCCATGTTTTACAACTTTCTGTTTTCACTTGACAAACTGTGCTGGAGATCACTTTATAAGAGTAACCCTATTGATCTTTTTAATTCTTTTATGGTAGATGGATGAATAGTCCTTTATAGTAATGTACTATGGTTTATTCAAACAGTTATTCCCAATCTTTTGAGATTAAAAAATAGTGCTCCAAATAATTACTTTGAGCATATGTTTGTTCTACAATTGTTTAGATGTAGCTTCAGGATAGATTTCTTAAAATGGATTGACAAATTTTTCTCCCATAATGACTGTAATATTTGCACTCTTGCTAGTCATGTATAAGAATGTCTATTTCTCCAACCTCACCAATAGCATATGTTGTCAACTTCTGAATTTTTGTCTAGATAATGGATGAAAAATGATATCTCAGTTTTTAGTATGTACTCCAAACAGAGTTTGATAGAGCATTTCTTTCTATTTAAAAGCCATTTGCCTTTCTATACAGGTCTTTTGCTAATATTTCCTTTAGATTTTTGTGCAGTTCCTCGTATGTAAAAATGAGGAATATTAGTTCTTTGATAAGAGTTGCAAAAATTCTCTTCTATGTCATCTGTTTTGACAGTGATTTTTTCTTTAATTACTTTGATTTTTGCAGCTTTATTGAGATATGTCATATACCATACAATTCACCCATTTAACATGTACAATTTGTTGGCTTTTAGTATGTTCACAGAGTTGTATATTCAGTACCACAATCAATTTTAGAACATTTTCATTACCCTCAAAAGATATCCCACACCTCATCTTCCTAACCCTATACAACCACTAATTTACTTTATTTCTATAAATATTCATTAGTTGATTTGTTCTCCCACATTTTATGCAGTCAAATTTATATCCTTTTTCTATTGCTTCTAGATTTTGAGTCATAGGTTTAAAAATCTTTTTTTATTCCCAATTTATAGAGGAATATACTCTTGATTTCTTGTAATATTTGTACAATTTCAATTTTTATGTTTAGATTTTTTTATTTGGTGTTTATCTGGTGAATTATGGATCTAATTATTTTTGTCCAAATACCATATACTTCTAACACATTCACTGAGAAAACCCTTGTGGACTAATCTCCTATTGCTGCTGTAACAGTGAAGTCAGTCTCCTTTTATTAGATATTTCTATTTTCATTGCATTTCCTCTCACTTCTGTGTTACCCAGCTACTGTGTTACTTGTGCATAGGTAATTTGTGCATTGTGAATTATAGCCTTTAGCATTATAAAATGCTCGTCATTATCTTTTCATTTACTGCTTTTTTACTTTAATTATTCTACCATGTCATATATCAAAATCACAAACATTTTTTGTTTGTTATTACCGGATATACCTTTACCTATTCTTTTATTTTTAGTCTTTTGCAATTGATTTGTTTTAGGTGTATGTCTTTGCTTTGATTTATAAAACATCTGAAATCCTTTATTTTAATAGGAGAGTTAAATCCACTTATATTTATGAATAAAGATATATTTGATCTCCGGAGTGTAATGTGTATTATGTTGAATGTGTTTTTCAATATGTAATCTGTTCTCTTTGCTGTTTTAAAAATTAAAGAAAAATATTTAATATTATAAAAGTTTGTATTTTTGTTCCATGGCAAGCCTTTATATTAATACCTTAGATAATGCCGTCCCCCCTTTTTTCTTACTTAACTTCTTTTATTAGTAAAAACTTTACAATCTATGCTTTGACTGCCATCAGTTCCCTCTACAGTGGTCAATGAGATTTTTCCATTTTTTTCTTCTCCCTTCTTTCCTCATATTTGTTTTAGTTTACTTATTTTTATTTATCAAAACACATAACATTTTTATACTATTCTTCCACTCTTCTCCTCAACTTGTCTTAGTCTTAGATTTTCAATTAAATATTTTCAGTGTGCACCACATTGGAAGCCTAAGGAGTTCAGTCCTATTTCTGAAGTTTCTTGAGTTATCTCTCAGTTAAATTTATTCCTTAAAGATTCTTTAAGAAGAGTTTTAGTGTTCTGTATTTTTCTAGTTAATTATGTTTGCACTTCCCCTAAACCTGGTGGCTTAAAAAAATCATGTTACTATATCTCCTGGTTTTGTGAATGAGGAATTCAGATGAAGCTTGGCTGGATGATTCTGCAGCTCTGTGTGTCACTGATGCCATTATGCAGTATTCTGATGGCATCTGTGCTATTCCTGATGGCCCAGGGTGGCTTCACTCATATGGCTAATGCCTTGGCAAGGATAGCTGCAAGGCTGGGCTCAGTTCCTTCTCTCCATGTAGTTCCAGGCCTCTTCACCTCTTCCTGTGGTCTTCACAGCAGGATAGTATATTTCCTACATTGTAGCTCTAGGGCTACTTGAACTAGTTTTTCTAGAGATAGGAAGTGGAAACTCTCAATTTCTTAAGGCCTTGACCTAAAAACTGACACAGAATGACTTCTATAATATTCTATTGGTAAAAATGTCACAAAACCCAGATTCAAGAGGAGGGAACTTAGAACTCACCTCTCAGTGGGAGGAGTGTCAAAAGAATTTGTGACCATCTGAATTGACCATAGATTATGCTCTGAACCATTGCATTTAAAAATGTTTTATAGCCTTGAAAGCTCAGCTGGATATAAAATCTTAGGCTCATATTTTCCTTAAGTTTCTTAAAACTGTTTTTCTACTACTGTCTTGCTTTGTTTATTGCCATTAAGAAATTTGTTGCCAAATTTATTTTCTTTCGTAGGTGGCCAGAGAGCCCAAAGGTTTTCTTGTTTTGTTTTGTTTTTAAGATCAAGGAATTTTACTAATCTATCCCTTGAAGTTGACCAACCTGGAAAAAGTGTCCCCAGTCTAGAGTAGATTCTTTTATATGTAGATTCAGGATTTTTTTTCTTTGAGAAAACTCCTTGAATTATACTTTTAAATATAGTTCTATTCTATTGTGCTATATTTCCTCTCCTGGAATCTCAACCAAATGTACTCTGGATCTTCTTTTCCTAAATTATTTTTCTTTGATCCATTTTTGTCTCTGCCTTAATTTCATAAAATTTTTTGGCTCTTCTAATTTCTACTTTGTATGCTCCTCATAGGCATCCCAGAAGAAGAGAGAAAAGGGGGAAGAAAATTTATTTGAAAGAACAATAGCTGAAAACTTCCCTAATCTGAGGAAGGAAATAGAAATACAGATCTGCAAGGCACAAGAGCCCTCTCCCCTCCCCTCCAAAACAACAACAACAACAACAACAACAACAACAACAACAAACCAAAACAAAAAACAAGGAAATCTAAATGAAAACACATAATAATTAAAATGGCAAAAGGTGGTGGTAGAGAATTTTAAAGAAGCGAGAGAAAAGAAAGCAGTTATATACAAAGGAAACCCCACAAATCTATCAGGACATTTTTTGGCAAAAACTGTGCAGACCAGGAGGGAATGGCATGATATATTCAAAGTGCTAAAAGGAAAAGTCCTGTAACCAAGAATACGTCACCCCATAAGACTATCAGAATACAAGGAGGGATAAAGATATTCCCAGACAAACAAAAATTAAAGGGGTTGATTACCACCAAGCCAGCCTTATAAGAAACATTAAAGTGGACTCTTTGAGTGGGAAGAAAAGGCCATAATCAGGAGTATGAAAATTAGTAATAAAACTAGGAAATTACACCAGATAAATGCAAACATAATAAAAGTAATACATTAATCACTTATAAAACCAGTACAGAGGTTAAAGCACAAAAGTAGTAAAACCAATTATATCTATAAAAAAAATTCAAGGGGAAAGATGGCAGAGAAGTAGGGAGCTCTGTACTTTTCATCCACCTGTATCTATTAAACAAAGAAGGACCAAAGCCATAGACATGAAACTGCAAGAGAAGAAGACAGCCTCATAGGGCTACCTCAAGAAACAAGCCAAAGTACACATGGTGGAGAGTCCCAAATATCAATATGAGTAGGGAAATAAAATAACAAAAGCACAATAAGAGAGACCAAGGGACACCATTAAAAGAACACCTCCTGAATGGACAGGCCCTGGACAATGAGCCTCCTTTAATATAGCAATACTCACAGGTGCAGAGTGCATAACAAGCTTTTCAAATTGATAAGAGACAGAAAGCTAGCCAAAATGATGAGAAAAAAAACTCTCTTCTAAAGAAATTACAGGAAGAAGTTACAGCTACAGAATTGCTCAAAACAGATATAAGCAACATAACTGAGCTAGAATTTAGAACAATTATCATAAAATTGATCACTGGGCTTGAAAAAGGCATGGAAGACATCAGAGAAACTATTGCTACAAGGACTATGGATCTTAAAAATAGTTGTGACAAATTTAAAGAGGCTATAAATGAGGTGCATAATAAAATGGAGGTGGCCGCTGCATGGATTAAAGAGGCAGAGAGGAGAATACTTGGATTAGAAGACACAGTTATAGAAAAAGAAGAAGACGAGAAAAAGAAAGATAAATTGATCCAGTAGCACGAAAGGAGAATTCAAGAACTGAGTGATACAATCAAATGGAATAATATCCGTATCAAAGGAATTCCTGAAAAAGAAGAAAGAGAGAAAAGTGCTGAAGAGGTACTTGAACAAATTAGTCTAAAACTTCCCCCAACCTAGGGAAGGAAACAGACATTGAACTCCAAGAGGTACAGAGAACTCCCATCAGATGTAACTTGAATCAATCTTCTGCATGACATATCATAGTAAAACTGACAAAATATAAGGATAAAGAGAGAATGCTGAAAGCAACTAGGAATAAAAGGGCCCTAACTGACAAAGGGAAATCTATCACAGTAGTTATAGACCTATCTACTGAACCTTGGCAGGCCAGAAAGGAATGGCAGGAAATCTTCAATGTGATGAACAGAAAAAATATGCAGTCAAAAATCCTTTATCCAGCAAGCATGCCATTCAGAATAGGAGAGATAAAGGTTTTCCCAAATAAGCAAAAATTGAAAGAATTCATCAAAACTAAACCATCCCTACAAGAAATCCTAAGAGAAACTCTATGAGAGAAATGTTGCAAGGAATACAAAGTACAAAGACACCACTACAAACATGAAACCTATGTAGAACACAATGACTCTATACCCATATTTTTCAATAATAACACTGAATATAAATGGAATAAATGCTCCAATCAAAAGACATAGAGTGGCAGAATGGATAAAAAAACAAAATACATCTGTTTGCTGTCTATAAGAGCCCCATTTTAGACCTGAAGACACCTTCAGATTGAAGGTAAGGGGATGGAGAAATATCTATCATGCGAATGGAAGTCAAAAGAAACCCAGAGTAGCCATACTTATATCAGACAAACTGGACGTTAAAGTAAAGGCAATAACAAGAGATGAAGAAGGGCATTATGTAATAATTACAGAGTCTATCCATCAGGAAGAGCTAACAATTATAAACATCTATGTACTGAACTCAGGAGCACCCAAATACATAAAACAGTTAATCACAAACAGAAACAATCTTACTGATAAGAATGTGCTGACTGCAGGGGATTTTAATACTCCACTTACAGCAATGGATAGATCAACTAGACAGAAAATCACGAAGGAACAATGGACCTGAACGACACATTGGAACAGATGGATTTGACAGATATATTTAGAACTCAACATCCTGAGGCTAGGGAATTCACTTTCTTCTTGAGTGTGCATGTTACATTCTCCAAGATACCACATACAAGGTCATAAAGCAGCCCTCAATAAATATAAAAGAATTGAGATCATACCATGCACATTTTCAGATCACAATGCTATGAAACTTGAAATGTATCACAGGAAAAAGTCTGGAAAACCTCCAAAAACATGGGGGTTAGTGACCACCCTACTAAAAAATGATTGGGCCAATCAGACAGAGAAAAATTTTTTAAAAATATATGGAAACAAGTGAAAATGAATATACAACAATCCAAACTCTTTGGGATGCAGCAAAGGCAGTCCTAAGAGGAAAGTATATTGCAATCCAGGCCTATTTCAACAAACTAGAAAGAGTGCAAATACAAAATCTAACAGCACACCTAAGGAACTAGAAGAAGAGCAGCAAGAGCACCCCAAACCCAGCAAAAGAAGAGAATTAATAAAGATCATGGCAGAAATAAACAATATAGAATTCAAAAAAACCCCACATTTGAATAGATCAATGAAACCAAGAGTTGGTTTTTTGAAAAAATAAACAAAATTGACAAAACTCTAGCCAGGCTTCTCAAAGAGAAAAGAGACAGCACCCAAATAGACAAAATCCCAAATAAAAATATATCTATTATAACCAATACCTCAGAAATACATCAGGGAATACTATGAAAATTTATATGCCAACAAACTGGACAACCTAGAAGAAATGGACAAATTCCTAAACACACATGCACCACCAAATTCAAATGGGAAGAGATAGAAAATCTTAACAGACTCATAACCAGTGAAGAAATCAAATCAGTTATCAAAGATCTCCCAGTGAATAACAGCCCGGGGCCAGATGCCTTCCCAAGGGAATTCTACCAGACATTTAAATCGGCCGTTCTTTTCAGGCGAGTCCAAAAAATAGAAATAGAAGGAAAATTTCCCGACTCATTCTATGAAGCCAGCATCACTTTGATTCCCAAACCAGACAGAGACTCAACAAAAAGAGAGAACTACAGGCCAATATCCTTAATGAGTACAGATGCAAAAATCCTCACAAGATACTAGCAAATTGAATTCAATAGCATATAAAAAGAATTATTCACCATGATCAAGTGAGATTCATTTCTGGGTTACATGTCTGCTTCATTATTCACAAATCCATTAATGTGATACATCACATTAACAAAAGGAAAGGTAAGAACCATATGATCCTGTTGATAGATGCAGAAAAAGCATTTGACAAAATACAGCATCTTTCTTAATAAAAACCCTTGAGAAAGTCAGGATAGAAGGAACTTACTTAAACATCATAAAAGCTATTTATGAAAACCTCACAGCTAATATCATCCTCAATGGAGAAAAACTGAGAGCTTAACCCGAGATCAGGAAGACAGCAGGGGTGTCCACTCTCACCAGTCTTGTTTAACATAGTGCTGGAAGTCCTAGCATCAGCAATCAGACAACAAAAGGAAATGAAAGGCATCAGAATTGGTAAAGATGATGTCAAACTTTCACTTTTTGCAGATGACATGATACTCTACATGGAAAACCCGATGGACTCCACCAGAAGCCTACTAGAACTGATCCATGAAGTCTGCAAAGTCACAGGGTACAAAATCAACGTACAGAAATTGGTTGCATTTTTATATGCCAATAATTAGGCAACAGGAAGAGAAATCAAGAAACTGATCCCATTCACAATTGCAAAACACCCCCATAAAATACCTAGGAATAAACTTCACCAAAGATGTAAAATATCTGTATAATGAAAACTATAGAAAACTTATCCAGGAAATTGAAGACACAAAGAAATGGAAAAACATTCCATGCTCATGGATCAGAAGAATAAACATTCTTAATATGTCATTATTACCCAAAACAATCTACACATTCAATGTAATCCCCATCAAAATTGCACCAGCATTCTTCTCAAAGCTAGAAAAAACTATCCTCAAATTCGTATGAAACCACAAAAGACCCTAAATAGCCAAAGTAATATTGAAGAAGAAAACCAAATCAGAAGGTATCACGATCCCAGACGTTTGCCTCTACTACAAAGCTGTAATCATTAAGACAGTATGGTACTGGCACTAAAACAGACACATAGACCAATGGAATAGAATAGAGAGCCCAGAACTGGACCCACAAATGTATGGCCAATTAATCTTTGACAAAGCAGGGAAGATTATCCAATGGAAAAAAGACAGCCTCTTAAACAGATGGTGCTGGGAGAACTGGACAGCAACATGGAAAAGAATGAAAGTAGACCACTCTCTTACACCATACACAAAAATAAACTCAAAATGGATAATGGACCTGATTGTGAGACAGAAAACCATCAAAACTCTCGAGAAGAAAGCAGGAAACAACCTCCTTGATCTCAATCACAGCAATTTCCTACTCGATACATCCCCAAAGGCAAAGGAATCAAGAAGAAAAATAAACTAATGGGACCTCATCAAGATAAAAAACCGCCTGTACGGCAAAGGAAACAATCAGAAAACTAATAGGCAACTGAGAGAATGGGAAAAAGTTGCAAATGACGTATCAGATAAAGGGCTAGTATCCAAAATCTAAAAGGAACTCAGCAAACTTCACACCCAAAGAACAAGTAATCCAGTTTAGAAATGGGCAGAAGACGTGAATAGACACCTCTCCAAAGAGGACATCCAGTTAGCCAACAGACACATGAAATGACACTCAGTGTCACTCATCATCAGGGAAATACAAATCAAAACCACACTGAGATACTACCTCACGCCAGTCAGAATGGCTTAAATGATCAAATCAGGAGACTATAGATGCTGGTGAGGATGTGGAGAAACAGGCACCCTCCTACACTCTTGGTGGGAATGTAAACTGTTACAGCCACTCTGGAATGCAGTGTGGAGATTCCTCAAAAAATTAACAATATAATTCCCCTATGACCCAGCAATAGCACTGCTTGGGATTTACCTAAGGGATACAGAAGTGTTGATGCATAGGAGCACATGTACACCAATGTTCATAGCAGCACTTCCAACAATAGCCAAATCATGGAAAAAGCATAAATGTCCATCACCTGATAAATGGATCAAGAAGATGTGGTTTATCTATACAATGGAATACTACATGGCAATGAGAAAGAATGAAATCTGGCCATTCGTAGCAATGTGGATGAAACTCGAGGGTGTTACGCTACATGAAATAAGTCAGGAGGAGAAGGACAGATACCATATGTTTTCACTCATAAGTGTAACAGTGTAACAATCAGATGAATGTCAGTGAAAGTGCTTAAAAAACTATGAAATATTATCAGCTTTTCAGATATAGCAATATCTGAAAATATACCCTTAGGGCTGAGCATCTAGTAATTCTAAAAGCAATGGATGGCTGGATTTATGAATGAATGAAGTCGTTGTGTTTAAATATAATCAGGTTAGAAAAGAGCTATATATTTGAATAAAGACATGAGTAGCTATCTACAGAGGACCATGGGGGAGGGGAAAGGTAAAAATAGTTGGAGAGAGGGAGGCAAGCCATGAGAGACACTTGAATACCGAGAACAAGCTGAGGATTAGTGAGGGAAAGGGAGAGGGGAAGGAGGGTGATGGGCATGGAGGAGGGCACTTGTGGGGATGAGCACTGGGTGTTTTATGGAAACCAACTTGACAATAAACTATAAAAGATAAATAAATAAATAATCTGTCCAGTGTTTCACAAAACAAAAGGATGTAACCCATCAACAAAACAAAAAGAAAACCTACTGAATGGGAGAAGATACTTGCAAATGATACTTTCAATAAGGAATTAATATCCAAAATATATAAAGAGCTCATACAACTCAATACCCAAAAAACAGAGCAATCCAATTAAAACATGGGCAGAGGATCTAAATAGACATTTATCCAAAGAAGACAAACACAATTTTATGCTCTGTTTTTCATGTAATATTTCATAATAGTTTTCCTTCTTGTTGAATGGTCTTCAAAATTTTAAATCATAATGACTACACAGTATTCCCAACAATTCACTTTGGAAAATGCATAGAAAAGCCCACATCATTTCTCCCAAGCATGCCTAAATACATATGAGAAATCTGAATGGAACTGTCTATCCAAAAAAAATACATATTTTCCCTAGTGTCAGTTTCCCTAGTCATAGTTCTTCCTAATGTTAGGGAAACTTCCCCCTTCTCATCCATGGCTGTTTCAAAATATCTCTAGAAAATCTTTGACCCTCCTCCTCTCAGAAGATGGAATCTAATTCTCCTCTCCTTGATTGTAGGCAGAACTCACTTCTAATAAAATGTGGTAGAAATAATGCTCTGTGACTTCTGCCTGGTCTTTCTTTCAGGATACTTGCTATTGGAAACTAGCCACCATAAGGAAATCCAAACTATATAGAGAGGCCACATGTGGGCGTGTGGGCCTACAACCTCAGCTAGGTCCTCAGCCAGAAGTCATGATCATCACTAAACATGTGAATAAATGAACCTTCAGAGGACTCTAGCTGGTGGGTTGCAAACCTTGCATCTGAAGCTCTGAACATTGTGGAGCAAGGACAGGTCATCCACACTTATAGAAACCATGAGAGATAAGTAATGATTATTATTGTTCTAACGCAAGCTTCTTCAGTGAGCCTGAAACAGAAAAACACTAAACTTCCCCCTGGGAGATGTACTCAGACTTTCAGAAACTTTGTGTTGACCTCTCTTTCAGGAGTCAGGACAAGAAAAAAAGGTGTACTAGTTGACTTTTTGTTTCTTAGCAAATCATCATTTTGTTCAGTTGATCATTCATAACTCTTTGGGTTGCAAGTTTCAGAAAATTCAACCCCAAAGTAGTTTATACAAAGAAAATTATTGTTTCTTGTATCTGAAAGGTCTAATGTGAATCTGGCTTCAGAGACAGCTCTATTAAGAAAATTAAACAGGGGATTAAGAGTGCACTTAACACGGTGAGCACTGAGTAATGTATAGAAGTGTTGAATCACTATCTTGTACACCTGAAACTAACACTGTATGTTAGCTATACTGTAATAAAAAAAAAAAAGAAAGAAACAATGCCATTGGAACCTAATGTGTCTCCAACTTTTTGTGGCTCTGCTCTTGTCCCTGTTTCCTCATTCTTAGCTTCTAGGTGGTGACAAGATGGCAAAAATAATTACAGGCCAACCATCTTCCAGGTGTAAGTCTGAACAGAAAAAAATGCACCTCCCTGTCAGCAGACCCAGCAAAAAGTCTGATTACATTTCAGCAGCTCTGTGTGTGTGTGTCCATTTCAGAATCAATTACTATAAATTAGGGAATGTGCAGTGCTAAGTCACCTGAACTTCTGTAAGGCACATGAAATGAAAATTGAGAAGATAATTCTGAGAAGAAATCAGGGTTTAGTAACCAGACAAGGACAGATAGGTAGGTAAAAAATTGTACTGTTAATTGAAATGAACATGACAAATAGGGCTATGTAGAATCTGAAATTTTCTAAGACACACTAGCTAAACACCTCTGCACTTTCTTTCCTCCTGCCTCCTTTAGCCCAATGAACAAGTACAGAGAGTGTACTGTCCATGGAGGTGGTTTAGAATTCCATTTCTGAAGACTACATTTCCCATCAATTTTTTAAAGCTGTTTACAAAAAGTCTTATTCTACTAATTCTGCTTTTAAATACATTAAGCACTTCTAAATATCTAAAAAGACTGCATTTTCACATAAAAGCTTATTTAACTACTATGTACACAGCACTGTTAAAGAAAACTGCATGCATTTAACCATGGTTATAATCTGACATTATCTTCTAAATATAACCATTTTGGCCGTATAACATTCCCTCCTCACTTCCCTCTCTTTTCCATCAATCCAGCAGACAAGCAGAGGCATGTTTTGTGCTTAGAGATGAAGCAACAAATTTATATCATAAGTCATTTGCAAAAGACAAGCTTTCCTATGAATTTCAAGACAAAAGGTACAAAATGTGCTAATTTTACTACTTTGTCATATACTGGCAAACTCTTTAACATCTAGACACTAGATGTTGCAATATCAGGATTTGTTTGTTCATTACGTAAATTATAGACAGGCAAAAAAATGCATATGACATACAGAAAAACGGTTTTGTTGGAAATGTTGATGAATACCTTAGCCTATTAACTGTTGAATTCTTTACTTCCCACTTCCTTCAAACCACTGAACCGGTACAGATAGTAGTATACTGCTCACATAGGTGATTTAACAATTTCATTCCAAACAGACAATATTTCCTATGAGTTTTAGCAAAAAGATATTTACAAAGTGCTATTTTACTACCTCCTCTATATGTAACATACATCTAGTATTTCTACTAGATGTTTCAAATAAAGCCTTCATCTGTCAACTGAATACAAAGCAGGCTTGACTAAACTGTACCCATGTAATAACAGTTATAATATGAAAATGTCTTTGAATAGTGAACTTTCTGGCCTAAAATCCTTCCTTTCTTTTCCTCTTCCACTAACCCAGTGGACTATAATGCTCAAATTTTCAGAAGACAATCTTTCCTAGGAATTTTAGCACAAAGTTTACAAAATGTGCTAGTTTACTAACTCTACGTTTGTCATATACTGGCAATTTTTTTAACATCTAAAAAGGCTGGATATTGTAAATTACAACTCAGTTGTCTATTTTATACACTATGTATCCTGCAGAGTAAAAAATGCACAAACATGAGGGACAATGGTTTATTTTGCCTGACTATATACACAGTGGCATAGAATTCTCTGTATTTTGTTCTCCCTTCCCAAACAGTGCACAAATACAATGTTTACTACTTAAAAAGATATTTTCTCTATCCCCTCTACCCCAAAACAATATTTCATGTGAATTTTAACAAAGATATATTGACAAAATGTGAGATTTTATTACCTCTACTTTCAACATCTATCAGGCACTTCAGAACATCTCAAAAGACAAGATACTCAATAAAGCACTCAGCACCATCAACTGTATATATAGTAGTGAGGAACATGCACACACAAAACAAGGATTATAATATGAAAATGTCTTCCAAATATGGCCAGTCTAGCAAAGAACCTTTTTATTTTCTTTTTATACAAAATAAACAGCTAACTCTCCTCTGTCATTCCAATCCTTGATATTTCTAGTTTTATCATATAACTTTCCTATGGCCAACATCATCACTTACCAGTGATGTTGGGACCATCTTATTTTGTGCTTAATTTCCCTTCCCAATTCTTGTCCTTTATTTGGTATGATAGCATTAACCTAGTGGCCCTTCCACAGGGCTTCACTCTTTTAGTCCCAGACTAAATCCCAAGTTTGGATAAAACATCCTAGTAGAAATCTTTACAGACTTTCAATTTCCCTAAGTCTTAGCCAACATGCATGTACAGTTGCTTTTTTACAAGTCGAGGCTGAATTCCAACATCAATATAGAATTTGGTTAGTCCTTTTGAGGGCCTCCCTAATTGGATTTGATTTGAAGATTCGTATTATAAAACTCACTCACCCAGACATTTCAGTCTCTGATACATAATAGGATGAGAGGAAATCAGAAGTGTAAATTCAATGACACTTTTTATTTTAACAGCAAGAAAATTGAAAAGCAATCTGAGAATTGGAAATCTATTTTCTTCATCACATGTAAACTTTTAAAAATCTGCTGTTCGTGACTAAATTTTTATTTGCAACATTATATAATTCAATTCACTAGAGTGTTCATTTAAAAGAGAAAAGTGGCCTAATATTAATTTTCAATCATTTTTATAATGGAAAATTTCTATATTATAACTTTGTGAGTCAAAACAAGTAAATCTTTTATTTTCTCTAGAGCCTTTTCTGTGTTCTGTAATGACACTAAACAAGTTTTCTACCCTTTTCCCCATTTTGAGAATTGTTTACTAACTAAGGAATTTATTATGTATAAACATAAGTGACATGATATTTTACAAATATCAACCTACCTCTGAACTGCAAATATGTTTTGCTCAGTACAGTGACACAAATATGACTATAAATCCAACAGTAGAAAGAGGCTTACATTTACATACATTATTCTTTGGAAATTGCATAAAATGCTATCATGATATGTGTTGATAATATTTACTTTTCTTTGCAGTTACATTTTAAAAATACATATTTTCCCAAAAAATTTTCAGCACAAATCTGACCACTTTAACTATTAAACTTCTGCTATCAGAAGACTGTTTCTTCATCAGTTATGTGCAGGAACCAAAAGAGTTAGAGTTAGATAAATTGAGATTTTGGAGCTAACAAAAAGAAAAGTGTATATATACACCAATCAATAATTACCTGATGCTATTTATGCCTCATGAAAATAGAGAAAGGGTTCAGCTCTGGAAACAGTGACATCTTTCACTTATCAGTTAGC
Organism: Suricata suricatta; assembly: GCF_006229205.1. NCBI lineage: Eukaryota > Metazoa > Chordata > Mammalia > Carnivora > Herpestidae > Suricata > Suricata suricatta. The sequence goes on along the minus strand of NC_043705.1, from coordinate 80,226,386 downwards.
AAAACGAAAGAAGGATTCTAAATTGAATGTAATTCTGCATATTAAGGATGATTGGGCCAAACCAGCAGCCTTGTCTCTGGATGAACATATGGAGCAAAGATATCCATTTAATCACACAGATATTTGCTTCTGGATAGTTACATGAAAAGGAAAGAAACTACTATCTAATTTAAGCCACTGTATTTGGGGATCTCTTTGTTACCACAGCTTAGCCTATGTCCTAACTAATGGAACAGCCCAGGAAACCTCAACTACTGTAAGAACTAGCATAATAATCATCATTAACCTTGTCCTCATGATATAATATTTGTTATCACCTAATGTATCCACTAATACAGTGCTCATGTCAAGGTGATTTTCTTTATAAAATCAACAAGAACAACATACAGTGTAATAGATACAATACAGTACATGGTGTGGGTTACAATGACAATGGCAAATATGCACCCTGAGCAGCATTTTTGTGCTGAGTAACATGCATGTGCAGACTTCCCGTGTCCTCACTAAAGACTAGAGTGTCAGAGAAGAGGTGACGTCCCCTCGGATCCTTTGAAAAAGGCCAGAATGTGATTGGGGAATGAAAATGGAGAGATGGGGCTAAAAGTGTGGAACCACAAGTTCTGTCTCTCTTAGAAACACATTTGCTGCTAGGTCATTGGTACTAAATATATCTTTAAACTAAAACAGACAGTTTCAGTAAAACCTGTGGGCAAACATACCGCCCACAGAGGGCAGAAAGGCAGAGGAATAATATGCATCACCCAGTGTGTGCCTGTAGGTAAAATCCATCACCTGTTCGGACTGCTGCGGATGCAGCCTCTTCTCGGGCACTCCTCAGACTCCGGGCAGCTGCAGGTGGACAGGAGTCCCTGGCAGTGAAGCTGTCTTTAAATTTATCCGTGTTCTTACAATTCCATTTCCAAGGATTTTTAATGGAGCAATGGAATATATTAGTATTCTTGTACTATTCACTAGTCCTACTTAGCTACACACAAAAGAGTTTATTCTGGATTCAGAGCAATGTCTCTGGGTCTTAGAAGTTTCATAGATGCGTGTATTCCTTTCTACAGTCTGGAAAAGAGGCCAATGTGAGAATTTCTCCTTGGAAGAGAAAACAGCCTCAAGCATTTGAGACCTTCCTGCCACAATTTTACCCTCTCCTGAGAAACTCCAAATCTCCTCTCCATATGTATGAATATGAATAGAGGATTTTGCCTTTCATGCCTGAATACATGGGGCATGTACTGCTGAAAATCCCTGAAAAAAAACCAGAATTAATAAAGGGATGTGCCTGAAAACACTCATATAGGGACAGATCAAATGACTCTAACTTTATAAAGCCCAGCAAACTAAATGCCTCCCGCCTGCAGATGTTGAAAATAGAAGTTATTCATTTTAAATGCTCACGTTTACAATTCACATTAGTGAAATTATCATATTCTACCAAGGTTGCTGAAATTAGCACTGCTGTGACCTCTCTATTGTGTCTCATCAATCATTCAATATATTAAGTCACTCTTGAGGGCCAGGCCCTATGACAGGTCCAGGTCACCATGTGAGGGATGCCTTCCCATTTTATACCATAAAACCAACTCTTATTGTGTGGTAGGAGTTGGCTGGATCTAAAGAATAATGGCAATTTGTCCTTGCTTTTATAAAACTTAGAAGGTAGCTAAGGAGTAAGATACAAACATCACAAGTTTAACACTTTTCAGAGATTTCAAAGTCCAAACTAATTAACTGCTAAATAGAATGAGTGGTATAAAAAAGTAGTCAAATTCTTAACAAAGCGCCCAGCTAGGGGCCAACAAGGACTTTCCAGTTACTGTCTCACCTAAGCTTCTCCACAACCTCTGAAGTATTATCCGCATTCGAAGAAAAAAGAAGTTAGACAGATAAAGTAATCTGATTAATTTCATGCAACAAGTAAGTGAGGGGTCTGAGAGGGAAAACCAGACCTGTCTCCACCAATTACATGAATTTAGTGGGCCAATTAGATTCTTGAGGAGAAGTGACATGACCTAAGCCAAATCTTAGAGGAAGGCGCATTTGGCAAAAAAAATAAATAATAAAATAAATAAATAAATAAATAAATAAATAAATAAATAAATAAAAGGGAGCCTTCTGAATTAGAAGCTGAGGTAACAAAGGACTGACTGGTAGAACCTGATGTTTGCCTGCCTACCCAGGAGGTGCCTCAACTCCCAGGAGTGGTTACTTCCTCCTTTTGTAAGAGCATTCAGTCAGCTAAGCAGTTGTCTCTACTATCTTACTTTGCATGTTTAAATTTGCTTTCTCTTTCCCTGGTGGTCTAAACGTGTGAGTTAGTTTTGGGGACAGAAAGAACTGCATTCTATAATTCAAATTAAACGCCCTCAGTTTTGTTTTTTGTTTTTTTTCTGTAGAAGGGCATCTGGATATTAGCATTTCTAATTGTGCCTAGGAGTCAAGAAGTAGATAAACACATCGAAAAGTTGACTTTTCATTATGTCCTTGAGCAGATCATTGCCATGAAAACTTTAGTCCAATTACGGTTTATGCTGCAGACCTAAGGTTCCAATAAAACTACTAAATTTGTAAAGAAGATTCTGTTTTAAACCTGCTGGAAATTTCAAGCTGGTATCTCCTAGGGTTTCCAAGATACAGTTGTCTCCAAATTGGCCCTTTGTGTTGTGCCCTAGGGCAGCGCAGCAGTGTTGCAATTGTGTCTAATTAACCTCCTGCTAAACACAAAATGTCAGAAAGGCAAATCACCAAGCTAGAGCAAGATGCTGGGCGGTTGTTATTTTCAACAAGGGTAGAACTAGCTGTTTTAGGCTTTGAGGCAACTACTCAGAAATTTGGCAAGATATTAGCACATTAGTATTAGGGTATTTGCATGTCAAAGATGAGATTTAAATAGGCCTTAACTTTGATGAGGTTATGTTTTAAAACAAGTAGCTGAGAAAGAAAAAGATTATTATAGATGAATATTAATTTAGAGATTTTTTTAAAAACTAAGTTTGGTTCCATGCAAAATTCTGTTCTCTGCATAACTCAAGGTGCTGTCATATATCACGCTGGAATTTTTTTCTTTCTTTCTCTTTTAAATTTTTTAATGTTTATTTACTTTTTGACAGCAAGAGAGAGAGAGAGAGAAAGAGAGAGAGAGAGAGGAGAAAGAGAGAGAGACATAGTAGGAGTCAGGGAGGAAGAGGGAGAAGGAGACATCAAATCCAAAGCAGGCTCCAGGCTCTGAGCCATCAGCACAGAGCCTGATGTGAGACCGCAAGATCATGACCAGAGCCAGAAATCAGACTCTTAACTGATTGAGCCACCCAGGCGTCCCTAAACTTTTTCTTTATTTAATAATGTAGGTAAACAGGTGGGGACAGCAAAAGACTTGCATTATAATTCAGCTGCTATAGGCTAAACTATGCTACAGCAACAGCTCCAAAATCACAGTAGTTTTCTTTTTCTTTTTCTTTTTTTTAAAGATTTTATTTTTTTTAAGTAATCTCTACACCCAGCATAGGGCTCAAACTTACAACCCCAAAATCAAGATTTGCATGCTCCACCAACTGAACCAGCCAGGCACTCCTCCCCCAAAGTTTTCCTTTTCGGGGCACCTGGGTGGCTCAGTCAGTTGAGTGTCTAACTTTGGCTCAAGCCATGATCTCACCATTTGTGGGTTCAAGCCCCACCGCAGGCTCTGTGCTGACAGCCTGCTTCAGATTCTGTGACTTTCACTCTCTGCCCCTCCCCTATTCATGCTCTCTCTCTGTCTCTCAAAAATAAATAAATGTAAAAAAAAATTAAAAACAACAACAGAGTTTTCTTTTTCAATAGCAGTACATGTTCACTTGGTCAACTCAGATCCAGTTTGCAGGAGGTCACATCTCTGTACAACCACAATTGCCAACTAGTTTTTGTTATTGTATATCAAATTACCACAAATTTAGCAGCATAAAACAATACACACAAGAATCTTATAGGTTCTTCGGGTCAAAAATACAGGCATCACTTAACTGGAATCTTGGTTTCTCGGTCTCGTTACCCAAGGCTAGGACTCTCATCTTAAAGTCTGAACAGGGACAGATCCACTTCCTAGCTCATGTGGTTGTTGACAGGATTTAGTATTTTGCACATGGTTGGAATGGGGGCCTCAGTTCCTTGCCATGTAAGCCTCACCACAGAGCAACTCAAAACATAGCAGCTTATTTCACTAAAGCCAGGAAGGAAGAGAATATGCTAGCAGGAAAAACGTATAATCTAATAAACTTAATAATGGAAACAACATCCCATCATCTTTGCTATATTCTATTTGTTAGTATCAGGTTACCAGGACAGCCTACACTCAAGAGGAGGGGATTGCACAAGGACATGAACCATAGGATGTGAAGATCATTAGTGGTCATCTTAGAGTCTGTCCATCACTTGGCAAGACAAAAAACAAGAACAAAAACAAAAACAAACAAACAAACAAAAAAACTAGTTAATATGAGGGGCCTTGCACTGGCTCTTAAAGATACAGCACCTCCCCTACTTTCATCAGCCATATCAAGTCAAATGGCCTTATCTGCCTTAGGAGAGGGGACATGCAATCCCACCACATGCTTAGAAAGAGGAGAAACAGAACATTTGCCAATAGTCCCAATGACAACCACATTTTGTCTATGAAATAAAATCACCTTGGTCTCTGTGGACGAATTCACACATTATAAAAAGATCAGTGCATAAAATAACAAGTTAAAAAAAAGAAAAAGAAAACTATACCATCACGCCATTGTCTTAATGTGGGTTCTCCTAGAAGCAGATTCTGAGATAAGATAAGCAGATTCTGAGATAGTTTACTTTAGAAGTGATGGTGTGAGGATGTGAGAGAGGAAGAGAAAAAAGCTAAAAGAAAAAGGGGTTTGTATATGTGATAACAGTTGCTATTGTGGCAACTTGAGGCTCAAACCTTCTGGGAATATTTCTAATGAAATAAAATTCTGGAGACATTTTCAGGAGGCCTGGCTTTCAGGTCCAACATATTATTCTAAGAAGCTAAGACCTCTTGAATCTTATTTTCCTCATCTATAAAATTGAGGAAATTTGCTCCAAATTTTTTAGGTCTTGTAAAAATGATTTGTTTCAGACTCAGATACGTCATTATGTTATTTAACATGGGATTAACTTGACTGCAGTGCCCTCGATTGTTTCTGTCACTAAAGTTCCACCATTACCATGTATTATACTAGACACCTTAGGGGAGACATATGAGTAAGAATCATAACATCCCTCCTCATAAAAGCTTTTAGTCATATAGAAGAGATAGATATGTACACCTTTATTCCTCCCCCTTATTCCCCTTCCCCTTTCTCTTAAAATCATCCATGTCTGTACTTGGTATGCAGAAGAAATATGTGCAGCAAAAGATGCAATAAAGCACTACGTTATTTCTCTATTTATCTTCATTATCTCCAGAGAGAAAACATACCAACATGAAAATCAGTGACATTAACTGTCCCTTTCTTCTCACAAAGGAAACATTTTAGGTGGTTTCTTAGAAAAAAATCAGACTTGGATCCCTTTGTGATTTCCTTTAAATTAAAATTAGCATAGAAAACTGAATTACAAACAAAATGCAGCGCCATAGGCAAGTTTGGACAGACCCCAAAAGAACAGTGTCCAGTGTTAGAGAATTTCTGCATGTTGTGGGCAGTGGATGAAACAAAGAAAACATCTGTGTCCTCACACCCTGTGCCTGTCTCTTCTCATGAGATGCTCATGCTCTCCAGGGCCAGGATTCCAGATGCTGAGGTTCTCAAGAGATTGGTACCTCCATCTGGAGTATAGCTGCAGAGTTAGCAAGTAAAAATACAGGATGCCTCGTTAGCATGGGTTTCAGGGAAACCGTAATGTTTTTAGTGAGATTATGTCCCAAGTATTTCACAAGACATATTTATACTGAAAAATGTTTGTTTCTCTGAAATTCAAATATAACAAAGCATCCTGGATTGAATCTGGCAACCCTACTCTAGGGAGCTTTTCCAAAATTTGTGGAGGGAAATTTTTTCATTACAGTGATGGAGAGAGTAGGGATGCTGGATACTATTCATGTGCTAAACAATCTTATATAATAGAGAACTGTCTCATGGCCACATGACTTCTGAATATCCCACTGGACATTCATGAAAACAAAGTAAGTTGGGATGGTTTTAATGTATAATGAGTTTAACATGCAATGGAATCTTAAAAATAAGAGTGCAACAACTATGTAAATTAAGGGACAATTTTGCTTTTTTTCAGTATGTTGCTAATAGCTCTCCATCCTCCAGAAAACTGTATCACCTATGGCAACAGTGTTTGTGGTATTTGAGTCACCAATATAACACCTCTTAATCATTGGTGGCTGTCACCATCACAATGCTTCTGTGTGTGTGTGTGTGTGTGTGTGTGTGTGTGTGTGTACAAGAACGTGATTCTTCACTATTCTTGCAGTATCATTGAGTGCAAGTTCTCACATGTTAAAATACTGTGTCATAAATTATTTCCATGTATTCCTCTTTTACATTACAATTAGGGCATTATATATATCTTATTCAAAATATTTGCAGAGATAGATTATGTTACCCATGAATTTCATCTCAGGACAGTAAGAGGGCTTGGGTCCGCTCGGACAAACATCCACTGTGGGATGGGCCTGGGACCCCAAATTTGTCTATCATGCCCTGAGGGTAGTCTCTAGCACAAAAAAGAACTTTGGAGGAAGAAGGATTCTAAAATTTTAAAAGAAAAATAAAAAATGGCATGATTATGCAAACACATTGCAACCTCTTCATTCCTCCCTTCTCATCTCTCTAAATCCCTCCAAGAAACATAGAAATTCAATCTTGATTCTGCTTATAAATGGTTTTTTCCCCCCTCTAAGCTTTGGGACAAAAAATGCATCATTGCATGTTGGATGTATTTCTTTGTATTAACCAAAGCTGTGTTTTATGAATCCTAATAGATCTAAATGGAAAAGAAATCAACCCCTGAGGCTGTTCAGGGTTTATTAATACTAATACTTCCATCAGCATAAGTAATGATAATGTTGATTAGGCTTTTTAAAAATCTACTTCTGAGTGAACACAGTGTCTCACCAAGTAGAAGACAGACCTAGATCCTGAAGATATCCAAACATAATTATTACAATTCACATTCTAGGCTATTAAGCAATTTGTCTGGCAATTAACTTTCTATATGGCTCTTTGAACTACTGTCATCATAATAAATAGCATTTGGATATAATCAATGTTGGGGATGCTATGAGACTGTCTTCAAGAGAAGGGAAAAAATGGATGCTGATGACAAAGAGGAAGGACAGTGATGAGCCTGGGTATTCTGAATATCAACTGCTATGTAATAAAGTCCTCCTAAAATTGGTGGCTTAAGACAACAGCCAGTTTAATTAGATCTCATAATTTGGGGGGTCAGGAATTCAAGTAAGACTCAAGGGGGGAACCTTCTGCTCCATGAGATACCCCCTGGAGTCACTTGGGTATTTAACTGGAGTTAGTCTGGAAGATTTGGGACAGCTTCCTTCACATGCTCAATGCCTTGACCAGGAGAGCTAGAAAGGTGAGCTAAGCTGGACTCTTGTGCTCTCCATGTGATCTTTTCTGGAGGGTAATTAGGCTGCTTACATGGTGGCTAGGGTGAAGCAGTGTTTCCTGTGAAGTGGAAGCAGCTGGTCTTTTAGGGCCTTGACCCAGAAACTAGAGCATTGTCATTTCTACTGTATTCTATGGTTGTTATCAACAGATGATGCATAAATTCAGAGTGGAGGAAAACAGACCTCACCTTTCAATGGGAAAAGGATCAAAGAATTTGTGGCTACTTAACTCAACCATATTTGAAGGAAAATAGAAGATAAACACGTTGATGGGCACACATTACACCACCCCAAGATGCAAAGTACCATGTCCATGAAAGAAAGGCATCGTAAAAAGAGACAGAGGAAATGGCAGAGTGCAAAATGAACAGTGTGTTCAGAGGTACTGCTCACTGTGATTCTGAAGAAATCTGACAACAGTTTAAATTTACAATATTGTGAAAGATTACAGCACCATGTAATGTTATTATGTCATACTAGCTAACACAGAAAAGTACAACAGGTTCATATTTTGAAATACTGTATGATGGACATTTTATTCCCATAAGATTACTTTTCTAAAGGCTCTCTTCAGAGTAAGGGAAGAGCACAGTAAAGAGAAAAGATTAAATATTCCTACTCGGACTTCCAAATTAAGTTCATGAAGTCCATTTCATACAAGAATGTAAAAGAGTCAGGTTGATTAGAGCAAGTAAAACTTGCAGTTTTAAATGAGTCTGAACTTAGTGGAATTAAAGAATAAAGGCTATAAAGTAGAGCACAGAGTAGTAAGGATAAAGATGTGATTGTTTTGTCAAGAACTGGGGATGTGTTATGCTGCTTGCACAGTTACCTGCTTTTTATATGTGAATCCTACAGATATGAGGCATCTGGGAGTTCTTTATTGTTACAACCAGATCAACAACCAGAATAACACAGCAACGTCTGTCCTAGGTTTCTCAATGAGAGCCATGGAATCTTTCAACTTAGATGGTGGTGGAGGGCAGAGAATAATGGATTTTCTCCATTTATACACAGGAGAGAAGTAGCCACCTCTATGTCCTTCCCCAAATAAAAGAAGAAAAGAAAGAAATTTTTTAAAAAAAAAACCTTCTGATCCTTTGAGGATGGAAAGGATGCTGGGTTCTCACTCTGTATTTATTGTAAATAAAAACTTTCCAGAAGTCAGAAAGCCTGGTGTGTTCTAACTTAGAGAGGTCCTAGTTTCATCTCTTTTTATATATAAATTCCGAGGAGCTAACCTAGGTTCCTATCTCAGGATGTTTGGACTTGGAGGAGATAAGAGAAGTTGTATTATCCTTTCAGATTGGAACAATTAGCTACATCATTAGAAAAACAAATGGCTACAGATTTAATCCTATGGCATGTAAAAATGTGTCCAGGAGAAGTGAAAGCCAGTATTCTCTTTCTTTATATGTTTCACATTTCTCTGTCTCAGGCGACTAGAGCTTTTTGCAGGAGCACTGAGGAATCCAAGGAAGTTTCATTTCCCCACAATGATATAACAGTGGTTTCCTGACATAGAGAATGTTAATAAAAACACTTGCTAGTATAAGGGTACAAGTGGAAGTTGAAAAGCCTCACATATGTAGAAGTGGCAAGACTAGGATATATATAGTATCCAAGTTGACCATTTTTACCGCTTTTAGCTACATGTACAAGTAACATAATCACAATGACTTACGTAAGTAGGGGGTTATTTTTTCCCCCTAACAAGCAGTTTGAGGATAAGTAATTTATCAACAGTCCAGACTCCTCCTGGTATCTTATTGCCATGTTAGCATATGGCTGGTCAGTGACAAGGTGGCTACTCTACAACCTGTCATCATGGATGCACTTCAGTAAGTAAGGAGAAAAGTCAAAGGTACATATAAGCTTTTTTAAATTTTGTTAAGTCCTAGAAACAATAACTTATGAGAAGTCTATCCAGTTATATTCATTTATATCTTTTTTTCCACATATATTTTATTGCCCACCCCAAATGGAAGGAAATTTAAAAAGGTGAACATTGACACTAACCACATTGGTATCCTGAAAAAACTGGGTTTCTTTTAGCAAGAAAGACAAGATGAAAAGCTATCAGAACAGCAATGAGCAATATTTCCCATGCCCAGGGCCTCAGTCTAAGGAAGGAATATAAGACTATAAAAATCCCAGGTGGCTTGGGCGTAGACTGAACATGAAGAAGGTTTCTGCCCCATTTGCTGTCTGTATCTGTGAAAGGACACTTCCTCTCAATGTGATGGCATTGTCACAGGGTGGCTAGAGTGGAGTAGGAAGGCAGGAGTGGTAGGTTTGAGCATTGAGAAGACCTAAGCGCAATATGGTGGTTATCCTGATGTTCATGCCTCCCTTGTATGGCCCTGAGAAGGGCCGTAAGGGCCAGAGGAATAAAAGAGGTCTCAGTCAGGGTGACAAAGGTACAAAAGACATACAGGGACAACAATGCATCATATTTCTGGTCAAGCTCCCCAACCAGATATATCAGCAACAGATATAGTACTTCAGAGGATGATCCCTAAAAAGCCAATGGCAGCTGCTGAAGAGCTAAGGTTGGCCTATAGACCAGATATGCTTCCCTGACGTCACAGTACATCATGGGGAATGGAAGGAAGGCCACAAACTTTGAATTGTGTGCCTCTAAACCCTGAATTGAATATAATTAACTGAGAGACTAAATTTTCAATTTAGTCTCAATTAAATTGTGACTAAATTACGTTCAATCTGAAAACTCAAGATCACCTTTCCCATCATGGTGAGTGGGGATAGGACAGAGTTAGTTGAATTAAATCATAGTGATACATAAAAGTTACACTTATGTACATTTAAGTAATATATAAATTTAAAATCTATGGTCATAGGTGGAGTTATAATTATGGTATAAAAGTTATTTTTATGACCATTATCATATATTGTTTATTTTAAAAGTTAGAAATGGTGCCTGACCATTTCTGATAGCTAAGCAAAGTGTAATGATTAAGCTAATTTCTTTATTCAAGGCACAATAACTGAGTCTTCCTTGAGGAGATGCAGTGCTTTATGCTGATGGCCTGATTTTAACCACCACAGGGGGCACAGACTGTCTCTGGGACTCCCTGAGCAGGAGACAGTGGGATCTGCAAAGGTGAGTGAAGCAATATTCAGGTCCTGAGTTAGGGAGACCCTTGTGGGGTGTGAGTCAGGCTGAGGAATTCTCAGCAGTTTGGGGTAAGTTTGGGGGTAGTCCACCTGAAGAGAAAAGAAGAAATAGAATGTTCCTTAGAGCTTGGCTGTCACTGGAGAATTTATAAGACATTCTCAGAAGGAAATATTAGGAGAGGGAGGTGATAAGATAATAATAGTAGTAATAATGATCACAAACACTTGTAACAGCTCTTATTGGCTATGAATTTCTACTCCGTGGGAAACAAGAAAAATAGTTATTATTTTCAATTCTTACAATTCTTGCAAGGTAAGTATTTTTATCCTCAATACTGGATATAAGGAAACAGACTCAGGGAAACCAAGCAACTTTCCTAGGGTTACACAGTCAGTAACAACCAGAGTTGAAACCCAGGTCAGTAGCCGGACAGCAAAGCTCTGTTCTTGTCACAGTTACGTGACTACTGCACACAGCCAGGGAAACAGTCATTGTCCATTTACCCAAACTGTCCCATTCTGAAAACAGGGAGAGGTTGTTAGAGATGAGCAGTGGGGTTTTTCCCCCTCGTCCCTAGATATCCTACCTCCCATTCCTGCCAAAAAGGCAGCAGCTGAAGGTCCCCATGCTTACATCTGAGTTTCTAATCAACAAAATTTGGGTGTGTAAATAGGAGGAATAGGATCTTCAACATACAGTTTTGTGTTCAACAAAAGACTCCTGATTCCTAAAAGATGCAGTCTTCCAGGGTAAACACAGTGAACTTTCTGGAATTCATAACCAATTACATATGAATTTGGAGTTTTTCCATTACATTCTTTGGGCTACTCCCTCTTAACTTCATAACAAGTGATGTCACCCTGGATTTCATGTGTCCTAAATCTGTATCTAGACTGCAATGGTGTAACTAAGTCACATTACAGTATTTGCAAATATCCAACTCAATGTTTTCTTTGGATCACTGAAGTGCAGCACTAAAATAATCCAAATTTCATTTTTTTGTTTATTTCCCAGAATGGAACTCATTATGTCCAGAGTCTTGTGGGTGTCTTTAGGAAGACAAGGGCAGATCTCATTCCCCTCACCACAAAGGAAAGCAATTGAAAATAAGCTGTGGCTTGCATCTCTTATATCTAACTTCCTTCCTTTGGTCCATTCTAAGGGCTCCCTGGAACAAAAAGATCAGGGAACTTAGACAGAAAGGAGAGAATGACACTGTTGGATGAGAAAGTTTGTCACTAGCCAACCCAATGCAAGAGGACCCAATGTTTGAGAACTGATCTTCCAAATATTCTGTGCTTTTCATATACAATGAATATACAAAAAATGAGGTATTTACTGACATGTTTCAGAAATTAAATTTAAAACTCCATGACAAGTGGCTCTTAACTGAAGTTATTTATAACAGCCCACCCTTACATGTCCAGTAATGGATTTATGATGGGATAATGTCATCACTGTGTTGCCCCTCAGATCTTCAAAAGTGATCCTGCAAGAAGGGAATAAGCCCAAAATGTCAGGATCAATGCTGGGCATGACTTCACAACAGGACAAGTTACAGAGTTTTAGGGGTCAAGTATACCTGGCCTTGATCTGAATTAGATCTGGCAGATGAGGTTTACAGAAAGAATTTCTGGAGTAGACGAAGGCCAGTTATACTTGATAGGGCCAGACCCTAGCCCGATGTTGGAATACAGCATGGGGTGGCCACAGGGAACAGATTCTAGTCCCCTGGAAAAGAGAATGAAAAGAGCTAGGTGGGACTTGGGGAAGGGTTCTAGTAGAGTAGGACAGAATACATTCAAAAACCAAAGTAAAAGCCAAGTTATAAATTATATAAGCACACTATCAGGGCGACATGTGCAGCTGGGTAAGCCCCGGAATGCCTGGCACCTTACCCTTGGTACCACAGGTCATGCCACAGACAGGAAGGGGGCATTTAATAGGTTCATGAAGTTGATTCATGGATGAACAACAAGGCTGTCTCATCCTACGACTTCCATGGGGCATGTAAGGGCTCCCCTTGGCTAACTACACAGTGGCCGGGACTCAAAGACAATACAAATGGTGTCCACTGGAGTGTTCCTTGCAGTGGCCCTGACTGCCAGATATTTACTCTGCATGCTTAAGGTCTTTAGAACTGTTAGCATGGAAGAGATAGAATAAGAGATACTGACCACAAATTTCTATTTATTCATGCATATCTTAGACTGATTTAGAAATAATTCTAAAATATCTTGCTCTACATTGAGCAGAGCATATTGCTGAATGTGAAGAGCCAGAAAAACAATTCAGTTGAAGCAAAATTTACTGGTTAGAGGTAAGGACCACAGATTTTTGAACCACAGATTTTTGAATACCAAAGTGCTTCAACTCTGATTGTCAGATTTATTTGTACAAGTTGCTCACAAGAATCTTTTAACAAGGAGATTTTTAACAAGGGAGAAATTTTTAACAAAGGAGATGAACAAGCAGCTAAGCTGTGAGGCTAAGGAGGCTAAAAACTTGAACCCACAACATTTCCTAATGAGAGATCACAACATCTGTCTAGTGGAGCACATTTATTTCCCTCCATTGCTGTGCCTCCGTGGTATGCCTGTCCAAAACTCCTCTCTACTTGTTTTATGTTGGCATCCAAACTCACCTCCCGCCAGACTAAAATATGATAAATGACAATCTGAAGAATTGTAAAGATATGCCCAGAAAATAATTCTCACTCAGATTTTTTTCTGGCATCTTGTTTGGTCCAGTGTCTGAAGCTGTGATTGATGAAAGCTGGTCGCAATGGCACAAAGCTGGAGTCATGATCACTCAATATTCCTTCACCTGAGAAAATAAGTCAAGAGAATAGCACCATGTAGCAGGGAAGTGAGGTATCCTAGAGCTATTTCTGCGACAGGAGGGGGGAACAAGTCAGAGTCTCCCACAGAGCTTGAGTCTCTCAACTTCTTTTTCATAATCAGGTTAGCTACTTTTCAAAGATGCACTATGACACTCACATGGGGGGAAAGCTCGTGTTTCTTGGCTCAGCCTAATATGCTGACAGTGAAAAGGTTAGGAAGGCACTTCCCCTCTTTTTTTTCTTTAGTGAATTGAAAGGCACTTTGAAAATATATTTAGTCTCACTGCTGGTAGCATTTACAGAAGCCACCTGGTGATATAGAAGCCTCACTCTCAAAAGCAAGCTTGAGTTGAGTGAAAATAATGATCTAAATATTCTGCCCTAACTTGGGTGAGAAGAGAGCTGAAATGACAGCGGATCCCAGTTACCAGAAACCTGGCATTCCTTCTGATGCCGTCCTCTTCCTCTGTACCTTTCCAATCATCACCTAGCTCTGCTGAGGATTCCTTCTAAATATCTCTTGAACCCGTCTGTTATTTCCATCTCCACCACTAATACCTGGCCTTCAATTCTTATCGGGACATAAACACACACACACACACACACACACACACACACACACACACACACACACTGCACTAACCCATGGTCTCCTTCTTCCTGTTTTGTGCTCTCACAGTCCATTCCCCACACAGTAACCAGAGGTGTTTTTACATCAATCACTTCTGCCACTCTCTTGAATTGAATCCTTTTATTGGCTTCCTTTCATACTCCAAATAAAATCCAAACTCCTCTAACCATAGTTTCTAGGCCCTCAGTTATCTGACTTCAGCATTTTCCTCCATTTTCATTTCCTACAACTTTCGCATTGTTTATAGTGCACCAAAGACACTGACCTTCATCCAGTTCCTCCTACTTTGTGTTTACTTCCTTCTCTTTCTAGAATGTGCTTCCTTTTTTTCTTAATAATGTGCTTCCTTCTGATGTACACTTTGATAATCAGATTAAACATGGATTCTGTACAGAGTTATTCTTGACCACTAGTAGATTTTCACTCCCTGCCAAATCTGTAATGTTTTGTAGGCTACTTAATCATTTACCCATTTATTGTTAACCTCCAACAGACTATAGGATCCATGAGAACAAGCATCTCACCCTTGTGCCTAGTAGTAACTGGCAGGTGGTTAGGCACTCAATAAGTATTTATTAAGTGGAATGGATTGAATAAATGAAGGAATAACATTCTGGCCCTAACCCTAACTCCCAGTTGCTGAGTCACTGTTCCAGCTAATTGGCTGGCCTGCTGCCCAATATTACATTATCTTGCTTTCCTCTGGTTAAAGCACCCAAGAGACAGTTTGATATATCAGTCACCTTTTGACCTATTGTGGTTTGACTGAGTTCTGCTTGTCTCAGTGTGTTAAGCTTATGTATGGGGTCCTGACAATGAATACCAATGATCCTAATGCAGTTTCACTAGCTAACAGGGGTAAAGGATGGCATAATGGAGTAAAGATTGGCACAAATTCACTGACCTTCCTCCTTGCTGTATGTTCATCAATATATGTTTTCGACCCTTGAATCTGGTGGGTCTTGTGACTGCTTTGGCTCACAGAATGGGTTGGGAGTAATGCCGCGCCAGCATGGGGTCCAGGCCTTATGAGACTGGTAGCTCCTACTTCCTGCCTCTAGGAACACACTCTCTTAGGGTCTTGAGCCACCATGTAAGAAGTTCAATTATCCTGTGGGGAAACTAGGTAGAGATGTTCTGAAACTATAAAAAAGGGAGAGGGGCCCAGCTGAGCCTAAACATCAGTCAATACAAATAAGGCACCAGACACAAGAATTAATCCTTCTTGGACTCTCCATATCTAAACAGCCACTAGCTAAATACACCTGAGTGACCCCAATCAGGGCTCCATGAAGCAGAAGAGTTGCCTATCTGAGCACTGTTCAAATTCCTAACCTACATATTTTGAGCTTAATGAAATGACTATTGTTATAAGACATCATAGGTTTTTTTGGGTTTATTTACTTATTTTGAGAAGGAGAAAGAGGAGGGAGGGAGGGAGGGAGGTAGGGAGAGAGTCAGAGAGCAGGAGAGGGGCAGAGAGAGGGGGAGAAAGAGAATCCCAAGCAGGCTCTGCACCGTCAGTGCAGAGCTTGATGCCAGGCTTGATCCCAAAACCATGAGTTCATGACCTAAGCTGAAATCAAAAGTAAGACACTCAACCAACTGAGTCACCCAGGTGCCCCTGTCTAAGGCATCGTGTTTTGGGTGGTTTGTCAGTGATAAGGATGGGTCACAGGACAAGCGAGTAGACTGCGTTTTATCCTTCAAGGAAGGCATGACCCTCTACTCCTGTGAAAAAGATAGCTGTTATCAGTCAGTTATAGGGTACAAATTAATCATAATCAATACTTGGGAGGGAGTATGATGTATGGGGACTTCTCAGGTTCAGAAGCAGATTCCTGCTTGTTTTCTAGGATGAAAATCTAAACCACAGGAATATCAAGACTATCTTATCAGGACAACTGATAAGTGAAAACTACTGCCATAATATTCAGTTTAATTCTAATTCAATTTTCCTCCAGGCCTACCTGATGAGTCTACACAAATAGGCTGTGATATAGTAATTATAGGTGTACTTTATCAGATTCTGACACAGGATTTGATTGTAATTTCTAGATTTGAGGATGTACAGCACTCTCAGAAATGAATCCAAAAAAACCTTCCGGCACTCTCTACCAACCATCTACCAACACCATTAGCAGTAGATAAGAGAGTATATCCAGCAATTATTCCTGCAGATACCAGACTCTCTTGATTGTCTGAATCTAATATGCACTAGATTATAGTTTCTGTCTGTGTTAATCATTGTTATAGCTCCAGCACCTAAAACAGGGACTGGGACATAGTAGGAACTCAATAAATACCATTAATAAAATAAATCAGTGAATTAGGAAAAAAATCAAAGAGGAAATTCTGAGCTGAGGTGGTCACTCTCTAAAGTATCAGATTGGGGCACGTGGGTAGCTCAGTTGGTTAAGCATCCAACTCCGTTTTGGTTCAGGTCATGATCTCATGGTTTGTGAGTTCAAGCTCCACATTGGGCTCTGTGCTGTCAATGCAGAGCTTGCTTGGGATTCTCTCTCTCCCTCTCTCTCTCTCTCTGCCCCCTCCCTGCTCGCTTGCTCTCTGTTTCTCTCAAAATAAGTAATAAACTTAACATATTTTTAAGTAATAAAAAAATAAGTAAAAGTATCAGATCACCAGCATTTCTTTAGGACCTCAAGCATGCCCAAGTGCTGTTCAGAAGATTATGACACCACAATATTTCATTATAAAGCTTTACAGTATATTTTATAATATTTAAGGAGAAAAAGGGGAGTGAAGAATAACATAATTAAAATGCATACACTACTACCACCCAGCTTTAGAGACAATATATTGTCAACTCTTCTAATTCACCAACATCGCCCTTTGTAGGTGCCTTCCCCACCCTGCAATGTAACAACTATACTTAATTTGGCATTTATCAATCTCTTTATACATATATTTTTTAAAATTTTTTAATGTTTATTTATTTTTGAGAGAGAGAGGGAGAGCACGAATGGGGTAGGGTCAGAGAGAGAGGGAGTCACAGAATCTGAAGTAGGCTCCAGCCTCTGAGGTGTGAGCACAGAACCTGATGCAAGGCTTGAACTCATGAACTGCAAGATCATGTCCTGAGCCAAAGTTAGATGCTTAACCGACTGAGTTGCCCCTCTTTTTATATATTTTATACATAAGTACACACACATATAATATATACACATAATCTTTCATATATATAATCTCTTTATAATAATGGTATTATGTGGATAAATATCTTTAAGTGCTAATAGATAAGTTTTAAATTGTTTTACCTAACTATATGAATTCTTCTGCAATTTGTATAAGTCTATATTTAAGAATTCATCCCCCTAGAAATTCTGCACATATACACGGCACACATATATACAGACATACCATATATGCTATGTGATAATCTTGTTTTTTATTTCCTTTATGGTCTTTCATTCTAAAATACCTCACAGAACAAAAATATAACAAACTGAGGTAGACATACCCCAAAAGGTAAAACACTACTAATACACTAGAAGCCCTATGTGTATCCTTTTTCCAATGCATTCGCTTCCTTCACTTTCCCTCTTGTCCCCCTCCCATAGGCAGAATTTGGTATTTGTATTTTATATCTTCCCCAAATACCTAATATCAGTTTTTATTTTTAAAAACTTTATCATAATCTTCTAGAAATAGAAAAGAGAAATACTGACTTTTTGAGGGTCTGGACTTCATGCAGATATGTGAGTTCCAGCTCCCCATGTGGAGAGGGTCCTATACCTAGTATTAGGCCCCCTCACAGCCTGTCTTCTCCTGATTCTTCAAGACTTGAGATGGCCCAGGCATCACTACCCAGGTTTTCTCTCTCTCCATTTTTGACACTTGTAGATTTCTACTGTTTTATTGTTTGCTCATCTATACATTTTAAACATGTATATTTGACCTTATGCAGCATTTAAAAGTGTGTATAGCAGGAGAGTTTTCCAGAACATCTAATCTGACAAGTTTATGGAAGTAAAAGTGACTGGAGGAAGGGTAGAGAGAGAGAGGGAGAGAGAGAATCCCAAGTAGACCCTGTGCTGTCATTGTAGAGCCCAAAGTGGGGTGGGGCTCAATCCCATGAACTATGAGATCAAATTGTACACTTAACTGAGTCACCCAGATCCCCCACTTGCCCACTTTTAAAAGAAGTGCATCAATTTCATCTAAATAACTCACTTTGTTTCAATGCAAATATCTTTATAAAATCATTTTTGTTTACATAAACATATTTTTAATTTTTTAAATAGAGAATAAACACACATGCCTAATAGGTTAAAAAAACTAATGACTTTTCCTTCATTAGTATAAAAACAGAGGGAAATATTTCAGAGACAAAGAGTAGTTAAAAAGCAAAAGAAGAAGACAATCTCCAAAGTGGTTAGGCCAAGCTTAGTGAGGGAGAACATTTGTGAATTGGGCTGACTAAAACAGGTAGGAAGAGGGGTGCAATGTCTGGAAAAGGGGGGTTTTAGCGATGACAGCGTAAGGAAGTATAACTCTTAGTTAAGGCTAATGGAAGAAGGAACTCCGTGACACCTGGGGAGTCTTGTTCTGGAACTGCACACAGCACAGCGAGTAGACTATGATTATGATTGTTTTTTTATTGGTTGTATGAGGCGGTTTTTAGTTTGCTTTGATACTCTTTCTGAATTTAAAAATTCTTCCTAAGTAAATATCCTAGCTATCTTACATTTGTCCCCTCCCCATTATCTAGCCCTCTCTGCCCTGTTTTGGAGGGTCCCTGGAAGCTGATGCACAGTCACAATGATCTGTTTGGACCCTTGATTTTCATTTCAGTTTAACCAGTGAAAGGCACCATCATGGGACTGGGGATAGAAAGAGAATGCGTCAGATTACTTATTTCCTCCCCCCGCCCCCCCGCCGCCCACGTTCCCTGACAGGTAGTCATGGATATCTGCCTCATATTTCTATACAGTTACTATCTCCTCATTATGGTGATTCTTCTCACACCTGTCCCCTCAGGGATCAGGTGGTCCCAGTATCATTACTACTAGTCCCATAGGCCATCAACCCTGCCTATAACTTTATTAACCTCTCGTCAAATTATCCAACTTGATTATATCATCTAATTTGTGAAGGAACTCTGCAAGATGTAGAGGGATCATTTTGGTGTGAAGGAGACTGAAGAGATAGGTAGAGAAACTAATATAATCAGATTTTTTGGGGAAGATTTCTCAGGAAGAAGGTTGGGAAGATGGTGTAGTAGTAGGGCCCTAAACTTACCTCATACCACAGATACAACTAGATAACACTCACATCAGCATAAATAACCCAAAAAATTATCCAAAGATTGGCAGAACCAACTCAACTTAAAAAAGTAGAGAGGAAGCCACATCGAAGAATGTAGTAAAGGCAGAGATGTGGTTTGGGAGCTAAACAGACTATCTGTGATCAGGAGGGAGCTGGTGGTGCAGAGAAGGGTGAGAACATTTTAACTCATCATTTCTCCCATTTTATCATTCAACCTATTTGCGATAGCATTGTTTAGATTTAATGTGCCATAGAGTATTTTGGGGGAAAGATACTATACTTTTTAAAGAGCAAAAAATTTTTCCTTTGCCTATTTGAGGTAAATAGTGTTAAAGGAATAAAATGACTATCACACCAGCAAGCCCACAAAGAGAAGACAGATTCCCATAACACTTGATTTTGAAAGAGAGAGACCGAATTTCATGAATTCTTTCAACCAGTGGGACTTAGACCCTGGTATTT
This sequence comes from Suricata suricatta, assembly GCF_006229205.1. Classification (NCBI taxonomy): domain Eukaryota; kingdom Metazoa; phylum Chordata; class Mammalia; order Carnivora; family Herpestidae; genus Suricata; species Suricata suricatta. The sequence goes on along the minus strand of NC_043705.1, from coordinate 80,206,402 downwards.
TAAAAATTAGTGGCCCAACTCTGGGAGAGCCCAGAGGACATTAGGAAGATGATAGGCAAACCAGACGGATGTTTTTTTTTAAAAAAATTTCATGCACGTTACAATATCATGAGGCACATATTCATTCACTCATTCATTCATTCATTCCACAAATGCTTATGATCAATATTTATGATCATCCACTATGTGGGGCAGGCAGAGCTCTAGATGTTGGAGATAAAAGCAAGAGTAGAGAAAACCCCGGCCTTGTGGAAGTATCATTCTGGTGTGAGAATGTAACATTGAACTTGAGCTTTTAACACATCTTGAAAGATTTTTGTAAAATAAACCTCTAGACCATGATGTGAATTAAGAGCTCCTGCCAGTGTTTGCTAACTCTTGACCTCATGGACTTGGTTTTGAATCCCCAGCTCAACTCTTTTCTCAGTGTACCTGAACCTTAGCTTTCCTCCATGGAATTACCACTCTGGATGTCAACATACTGAGGTAGCTTTAGCTGAGCAATCTGCTCTAGCTCTTGACTGACAGTGTCTATCCCTGACATCTCAGATGGATGAGCCCTAGATCTTCAGAGGGCAGGGTGGTGGTGAGCTGGTAGTGCTGAAGCAAGTATTCAGAAAGAATGAGTCCCACATGGCAGCAACGGTTAACAGCACAAAGTGAGGCTTTAATAAATATTCATTTTATTAGTGTTATTGGCTACTTCCAATAAAATAAAAACATCAAATTATTCATTTGGGAATTGAATCAACTGCAAAAAAATGAGGGGACTTTGGCACACTAGGGTCAGTGAAGAGGAGTAAGCTGGGAATAGGCAGAGGTTGTGCTTGCTTGGCCAACAACCAAGAATGGTCTTCCACATTCTCTGCACACTCCACAACTTACTGAAGTTACCTCTCTAAAAATAAAATTTCTCATACATAAAACAGACATGATAATAGCACCAAACTCATTGTATTCTTGTGAAGATTAGCATAAATACATATAAAGCACTTAGAATAGCACCCTGACATACAATAAAAACTCAATAAACACTAGCTATAATTATTTTTTAAGTCATAGGCTATGTTGCAGAGGGAGTGTGCTACAGCTGTAACTTGGCTAGCAGTACAAGCAATACCTAGTGATGGCAGATGACTCTAAATATTGTTACTGCCTCCCAGTGGTATGGATTCCAAAGGGGGTGGAACTGCATGTAAGGACAATCGTTTGAATTAACTCATGGGAGAGAAGAAAAACAAACAAGGAAATGAGTTACTGCCTGAAAAAGATAATTTGATACCTTTTCCAATTATTAATCCTAAAATTGCTATGATGCTATAGTTTAGTATTTCTCTGGCTAATTTTCCATGTGGTATTAGCAATTGTCATCCAACTTGTCTTAAATTATCTTTGGGAGCTGTATTATTCCTAGAAACTGAACTATGCATTACAACCATCTGGAGTAATTAAAAAACACACTGATACCTAGGAACTGGTTCAGTTATTTTCACAAAGGATCTAGACATCTGCATTTTTTTAAATGGCTCAGATGATTTCAGTGTGCAGCTAGGGCTGAGAACTTCTATCCTAGAAGATAGTTCCAGAATCAAACCCATGGTTATCGAAAATCTTTTTCTCAGAACTGCTAGCTCTGAGTACTTCAGCATAATATATAATTACTGGGACTGGCCCTTTTTCTAACACCCTACTACTCTTACTTTCACTAAACAAACAAAGAAAGGAGAAAGAAAAACTTCATTCAACCAAAATTTTTATCTTAATTCAACCAATATTTATTGAGCATCTGCTATAGAACAAGCATTTTTTTGGGTTCTAAGGATCTAGTGATAAATAGTTTAGATTTCACAGCCTGGTAAAGGACTGTGTGGTCTAGTACACTGCTTACCTAATAGCCTCACATCTTACATCTTACTCAGTTAAAATTATTCTGGAAATTCTTTATATAAATCTTTTTTCTTTAACTTTTTATTGTGGTAAAATACACATATCAGAAAATGGTACCATTGTAGCCATTTCTAAGGTTATGATTCAGTAGTATTAAGTACTGATATTGATAGTATCATATTGCTGTATCCATCACCACCATCCACATCCAACTCTTTTAATCTTGCAAAACTAAAACTCAGTTCCCATTAAACAATAACTTGCCAATCTTCATCCCTCCAGCTGCTGATAACCAGCATTTCACTTTCTGTCTCTATGATTACAACTATCTAGTACCTCATATAAGTGGATTAATATCATATTTGTCTTTTTTGTGACTGCCTTATTTCACTTAGCATAATGTCTTCAAGTTTTATTCATATTATAGCACATATCAGACTCTCCTTCCTTTTTAAGGTTGAATAGTATTCCATTATATGTATATTCTACATTTTGCATATCTACTCATCTGTCAATGAACACTTGGGTTTCTTCCATGTCTTAGCTGTTGTAAATAATGTTCCTAGGAACATGGATATACAAATGTCTCTTTGAGATCCTTACTATTATTTTTTGTATACAACCAGATATGGAATTGCTGAATTGTATGACAATTTTATTTTTAATTTCTGCAGGAACCACCTTACTGCTTTCCACAGTGGCTGCATCATTTTACATTCCCACCAACAGTGTGCAAGTATTGCAATTACTCTACATTCTCAAGAACACTGTTATTTCCTGGTTTTGTTTTGTTTTGTTTTATAGTAGCCATCCCAGAAACAGATGTGAAGTGGTATCTCAGTGCAGTCTTGATTTGCATTTCCCTGATGAGTAGTGATATTGAGAATTTTTTCATGTGCTTCTTGGCCACTCCTATATCTTTTGTGACAAATGTCTATTTAAGTCCTTTTAAAAATCTGATTGTTCTTTGTTGCTGTTTGTTCTTTGTTGGTGAGCTTTAGGAGTTCTCTATGTATTCTAGATATTAGTCCCTTATCAGATATATGATGTGCAAATATTTTGTTCCATTCTGCAGGTTGCTTTCCACTCTGTTCATCGTGTCCAATGATGCACAAGTTTTGAATTTTGATGAAGTCCAATCTATTTTTCTTTTTTGTTGCCTGTACCTTTTGTGTCATATCCAAGACATCATTGCTTAAGTGTCATGAAACATTTTCCCCATGTTTTTTCCTAAGAGTATTATAGTTTTATCTTTTACACTTAGGGTTTTGGTCCACTAAAACTAATTTTTGTATATGCTGTAAGGCAAGGGTCCAATTTCATTGTTTTTTATGTGGATATCCAGTTTTCCCAACACCATTTGTTGAAAAGACTATCCTTTTCCCCACTGAATAAATAGTCTTGCCACCCTGGTAAAAATTAATTTGATTACATTTGCAAAAATTTATTTCTGAGCTCTATATTCTATTCCATTGGTCTACATGTCCATCTTTATGCCTGTTCTTCAGGTGAAATTTTGATAAGGGAAAGATCACTATAATGTTTGTAAAGAATCAAAAAAAAAAGCATCAGAGCTATAGAAATAGGGGCCAATATTTTATTTTTAGCCTGGCAACATTTAAGCCATGTCTATTATAATCCAGCTTCTAGCCAACTCCAGTTTGTGTTGGTTTCTTTAGAAAGAACAGAAGCAACAGAAATAGCAGCACATAACCACTGATGTTCTCTTCTCATTGTCCTTCCTTCTTCCTGCATACTTCGGTGACCCCTGCTTGCTTGCTCTGGCCTTCTCCCAATTCCAACAAACAGGCTGAGATGAAGGACAGACTTTTATTTCCAGGTTTTGAACTTACTTTGTGTAAAGTAAATTAACAAACCTGGTTGTCAGTCATTTATATTTTAGTGTAAAATACAGAATGCTAATACTCTGGGATACTTAAAGACCACTGAGATTTAGAAACATCTTAGCTGACATGTACTTCATTATAGAGTCAGAACTATAAAACCTAGATATCCATTCAGTGTTTTCTTTACCCTATCGCCTCTTCATGGCAGAGACAAGAGTGGGTGTTTTATTAGAAGTGGGATCAAGGATCCTCAATGCTTTAGGCTGAGCTGTGAATGCTAACAATGTGGGAAAGAGTACAAAAAAGGAAAACAGGGATAAAAAGCATTGCCTGCTTTTGTATTTTGCTGAGATTTAGCTCTTGATCAAATTTGACTAAGAAATATTTTAGTCAAATTTTGGGTATTTTGAAATCCTGAACTCGCCTCAAAAAAGCTGATGTGTGCCCCTTCCTAGTGAAGTTTTGCAAGATGCTCTGAGCTCTTCAAAGCACATATACAGAGCACATATTTGAATATCAACAGTGAGGATAATGCTATTCTTGTCCTGGGGTTGAAGAGAGGATTTCTGGCTCATTATTTCACATTCTGCTTGTTACCAAAAAAGAGAGGTGAAATTCTCTCACAGCTGGCAAAGCTCTTTACTAATCTGTAGAAATTCTTATATGCATTATGGCTTCTAGCTATTCTCTTAATCTCTGTACCCTTGATTTTCTGATTTCTTCATACTTACAAGGAAGTTTTATTATACAGAGGACATCATCCATGATGACAGTTTAAAATATTGCTATGCAAGAAAGGAGTCTTTGGTGTGTTTGATATGTAAAGCAGGCAAAAAAAAAAAACCCTAAATTTACAAAGTTCATACATTTTCTTCATGATTCCCCAGGGGCTCAGCCAAAGCCCCAAATCAAAATGATCAAATTTAGTCTGGAACACGCTGTACTGCTCCAGCTTGCTTGGACTTCCTGCAGTTGGAGCTTTTCTATTCCTCATTTGCGATTTTCAAGGGCTACCAAGATGATATAAATTTGGGTATTTCTAAAATCCAGATGGGGTGTGATTTCTTATTAAAAAATCAAGTTAAAACAGAAAAACAAAACATAATTGAACCAATCTGAGATTATGGTTGGATTGTATTTGCTCAAAGAAGAGTTCAGTTATCATTTTTCATAGCCATTAGTAAAGGTTTGAGGTCAAACTTTATGCATGCCTTAAAATCAAGGCATTTTAAAGAGGCCTTTTTGATGCTGTGTGCGCAGGCTTAAAATTGTTTGCTTGGATGTTGCTGCCATGGGCTCTAAGTGATGTACTTTAAGAGAAGTTTCAATGGACAATCATTTAGAACATTTAGAATACTCAGGAAATAAGCATTTGAATGAATCATTGACCCAAACAAAAAACGCTTCTATGTTATTTAAAATGCTTCAGAAACCCTAAAATAATTGGTAGCAAATTTGAGTACAATGGAATATCCCTAGATCTTGCTCCAAGAGCAAAGTGATGAATCACTCTTCTGGGGCCCACCTAAAATTGATATTCTTCAAGGCTCTTTCTATTGCACTTAATGTAGGGATATTTTACTCAGTCAGAAAAGAATATGAATAAGCTGGTATTAAAATATGCAATCTAGTGAGAAAAAAAATCATTATTCCTTACAATTTTCTGTTTTACAAAATACACCATTTTGCTATTACTACCCAAACAATTCCACTAAATAATGAAATCAAAATGTTAATTGTCTATAGTCTCTAATCCATCCAAAAGGGTTTATCTGTTTGACTTATTTTGGCATTTCTTCTTGGAATTAACAATATGTCCACTAATGCTAAAAACATTATTATTTCTTGACCCAGATGGTGGTTACATGAGTGTCTCCACTTTTCTTAAAAAATCACTAATGTAAGTATGTTTTATGTGTATGCTATACCTCAATAAATTGTTTAATAGCTGCTATAAAAACCTCTACAATAATACACTTGGAAAAATTATTCTCAGTTAGGCCAAGGGTTAATTGTTCTAATTATATATAAACCTTCTAAAATAAAAAAGGGAGGGGCACCTGGTGGCTCAGTCAGTTAAGTGTCCGACTTCAGCTCAGGTCATGATTTCATGGTTCATAGGTTTGAGCTCCATGTTGGGCTCTGTGCTGACATCTCAGAACCTGGAGCCTGCTTTGGATACTGCATTTCCCCCCTTTCTGCTCACACCCCAACTGGTACGCTGTCTCTCAAAAATAAATGAACGTAAATAAAATAAAATTAATTAAAATTTAATAAATTAAATTAAAAAAAGAAAGATCCAAATCCCAAGGAAAAATTGTGCTAAGGATATGAACTTAGAGTTCACAGAAAAATGAAATTCAAGTGGATCTTAAACATGTAAGATGTTAAATCTCATTTAGGCCAAAATAAATGCAAATAAAACTTGAAACAGCACTTTGTGTTTACTAGCTTGTCAAAAGTCAAAAAACACTGGGGTGCCTGGGTGGATCAGAAGGTTAAGCATACAACCTCAGCTCATGAGCTTGAGTTCAGCTTCAGGCTCTGCCCTGATAAAGCAGAACCTGCATGGGATTCTCTCTCTCTGCTCCGTGCTCACTTGCAACTCTAAGGAAAGGAAGGAGGGAAGGAGGGAGAGACGGAAGGAGAGAGAGAGAATAGGAGAGAAAGAGAAAGTGAGAAAGAAAGAAAGAAAGAAAGAAAGAGAGAGAGAGAGAGAGAGAGAGAGAAAGAAAGAAAGAAAGAAAGAAAGAAAGAAAGAAAGAGAGAGAAAGAAAAAAAGAAAGAAAGAATTAACTTTTTAAAAATTAAGGTTGATCACACTATGTGGTAAGATCAAGGAGATCAACAGACACTTCTCTATTGTAGAGAAATGCAAACTGGTAACATTTTCATAGAGGACAATTTGATGGTATCTGTCATATTTACAAATGGATTTTTTGACAGAGCTACTCCACTTCTAAATACTTAACCTGCAGTTATGTTTAAACATGTGCCAAGTGACACATATACAAGAATATTCATGGCAGCATTGCTTGCAGGAGCAGAAGATGGAAAAATAACCTAAATGTCTCTCAGTAGACTGGTTAACCAGTGGTAGGTATAGTCACACAATGAAATATTCTTGGCTCCAGAAAAGAATGGAAATGTTCTTTATGAGCTGATATAGAAGGATCTCCAAGAACTACTGTGGGTAAAAAATAAAAACAATGTGTGGATAGGGTGTACAGTACACCATTATTCACCTAAGAGAACAATAGTATATATTAATAACTTCATGTATATTCATAAAATATGCCGGGAAAGAGAAGTCAGAAAGTCCATCACTGACTGCCCAGAGAGGGGAACTGCGTAGTTTGGGGACAGAGACTCAAGGAGGACTTTTCACCAAATGGCCTTTTACATCTTCTGCACATTGAACTAAGTGAATGTATTGTTTCCAAAATAAAAGGATACATTAAAAAAGTATGCCCATGAATTTCTTCCTTTAAGTAATCCTAAAATGCCTTACAGATTGGAATAGATTAGAGGCACTGTAGGGGCACAAACTGATCTCATCCTGCTTTAAAGGTTCAGTGGGAGACATAATTAATGTACGGGGCACAATTACGTGAAAATTCCAGAGATTCTGTTTTGTTCTGTGCTGTATGCTGATTTTTAGAGACAATTCACATTCCTAATGAGGTGTTTCTGGTGGACTAAATTACCAAAAGGCTACTAAATAGATAAAATTTGTGGTAGAGAATTAGTCTTTTTCAATATTAGTTCCGTTAGTCTAAGAAATCCTGGAAATGAGTTAAAGAATGCAAGTGTTCTGATTCACTTTCTAATTCAATCCTGTATTATTCTAATTTGAATTCTAATTGAATATTCTAATTCAATCCTTTATTTATTAAAACATTGCTTCTCTCTCTGAAGAATGCCCTTTACAGAATGCCCTAAATAGAAGCCGTAAGACACAAGAAAGTACAGTCTTGGCATTAAGACAACCAGCTTGCTGAGTTGGTGTCATGTCTTATTTTGTGTTCAGGAGGCACCTAACACTCTGAAAATAATCAAAACTGTTTTTCGCAGTTAATTATCAAACGGTGGGACTATACAGCCCATGTGAATGACTGTGCCAACATCATTTATTAAAGTAGTTAGAAAAAAAAATCAGAACACATGTAGCAATGCTCTATGGTGGTAAGATAAATGCTTAGGAAAATGACTTAAATTTTTCTTACCATTAGGGTAGAGAGATCATTTTACAGTGATTATATTTGGTTTTCTACATGGAAAAAAAACGAAGCAGATAAATACCAGTTGGTGTTCCTGCTGTAGAAGACAAGGCATTTATTAAAAGGCCTCTCTGCACCAGGCATTTATGTTTGGCCGAGTAATTTTTATAACTACATGGGGTAGGTTTAGTTATCTATCTTTTCACATGAGGAAACAAAGACACAGAGATGAGACATTTAGGAGTGGTGGAGCTAGCATTAAAACCAATCTCTTGTCGACAGGATGGACCAGCCTTCTTCTACCACAGTACGTTTATATAAAAACTACTTACTTCCCATATTTCAATTTTACCAGCTGACCTGTGTAACACTTTCTCCTTCTCCAGTACAGGACTGAGTCTAGAGTTGGGAAACTGCATGTAGTTGCGAAGTTTCTTGAGCCTCTTTTAATCTGAAACCTCCACAGCGTTTCTCTCTTTTATAACACTGACATTTTTATGTATTTTTACGTTTTTTAAATGTTTATTCATTTTTGAGACTGAGAGAGACAGGGTGTGAGCAAGAGTGGGGCATAAAAAGAGGGAGACACAGAATCCAAAGCAGGATTCAGGCTCTGAGCTGTCAGCACAGAGCCTGACACGTGCCTTAAACTCACAAACCACAAGATCATGACCCGAGTTGAAGTCGGACACTTAACTGACTGAAGCCACCCAGATGCCCCAACAACACTGACATATTTAAAGAATACTGCTCCTCTGTATACTTTTCTTTTTAAATAGAGAGTTTCTCTTTTTGTGTGTGTCTGATGTCCCCTGTTGATTAGATTAAGGTTTTGTATTCTTGGGTGGAGTACTACACAGGACAGTGATGCTGTGTTCTTAAAGCATATCATTGGGAAGCACACAATGTGTATCTGTCCCTCACTGATGATCTTAATTTTGATCACTTGGTCAAGGTGTAATACTTTATAATTACTGGGATTTTTTCCCCTCAATTGCAACCAATAAGTGTTCTGTTGGGAGATACTTTAAGACTATGCAAATATCCTGCTCTTCACTAAATTTCTTCCTAAGTTTAACATGCATTGATGATTCTTGCATGATCTAGTCTTTACCATTATGGTTGCAAATTATGATTTCCTAAATCCAAAATATGCTGTCCATTTACAGAACTCTTCATTTAAGGCCCAGTCATTTTACTTTAAACAAGAGAAGTCATCTATCTACCTACCTACCTATCAATCATTAGTAAGAATTCATAAGTTCTTATTTTTTCAATCATTGATGACTTATTTTACTCAACTAATTAGATGTTCAAATTTTACAGATTTGGTGGTAGATTGTGACATTTCTCTATCACATGTTTGAGTATTTCTTTACTTTTTGGAGTAACAAAAGATGTTCTTGTGTCATCTTGTACCTACTTGCCCTAATTCTAGAATCAGCTATTTATCTGAGAAACTCTAGTTGTTTTTATTGAGCATAATGTTAGAGACCAAAATCTGGATGCTAGGGAAGCTGATTACTACTGGCATCTCTTTACTTCTTAGCTGCTTCAGTAGACAGAGCCAGGAAATACATGGATGTATAGCCACTATGCATACATGTACATACAAACAGACATACACATATATACACATACACATACATATGCACATATATTATGATAACCAGCTTCCAAGATGGCCCCCAACAATCCCTGCCTCTAGATTTCATGAGAGGTTTGGTCTGAGTGACCAACAGGACATGGTAGAATTGATATGTTACTTCTGAGATTAGTTTATCAAAGACACTGTGGTTTCAATTTTGATTTCCACCCTCCCTCCCCACTTTACTGTCTCTGGGAAAAGTCTGATGCCCTATTGTAAGCAGCCTATGGAGAAACCCACAAAATGCACAACTGAAGCTTTCTGCCAACAACCATATGAGTGAGGCTGGAAATAGATCCCCTAGCCTTAATCAGCCTTGAAGATGACCGCAGCCTCATGCCAGACAGTGAGTCAAAACCACCCAAGTAAGCTATTATTCCTGCATTCCTAACCCACAAAAACTTTAAGAGAATGTTTGTTGTCTTAAGCTGCTAAATTTTAGGATAGTTTTATAGCTATAGATTAATATATGCATAAACACTTTAGAAATCATGAGTGTATACTGATATCTCCAATTCTAATCCCCTTTCACATTCCACAGTTGTCTGTCCCTTCTTCTTCATCAAGAACTCCTGCTTCTGCAATCCTATCAAAATAACATTACAATTCTTCACAGAGCTAGAACAAACAATCTTAAAATTTGTGTGGAACCACAAAAGACCCCGAATAGCCAAAGCAATCTTAGAAAAGAAAACCAAAGCTGGAGGCATCACAATTCTAAACTTCAAGCTGTATTACAAAGCTATGATCATAAAGAGAGTAGGGTACTGGCACTAAAATGGACACTCAGATCAATGGAATGGAATGGAAACCCAGAAACGGACCCCAAACTTATGACCAACTAATCTTTGACAAAGCAGGAAAGAATCCAATGGAATAAAGAGTCTCTTCAGCAAATGATGGTTGGAAGACTAGACAGCAACATAAGAAAAATGAACCTGGACCATTTTCTTACACCCTACACAAACCTAAACATAAGACAGGAAGCCATCAAAATCCAAGAGGGGAATACAGGCAAAAACCTCTTTTACCGTGGCCGCAGCAACTTCTTACTCAACACATCCCCAGAGGCAAGGGAAACAAAAGCAAAAATGAACTATTGGGACCTCATCAAAATAAAAAGCTTCTGCAAAGCTAAGGAAACAATCAACAAAACTAAAAGGCAACAGACAGAATGGGAGAAGATACTTGCAAAGACATATCAGATAAAGGATTAGTATCCAAAATTTATGAAGAACTTCTCAAACTCAACACCCAAAAAAACAAATGATCCAGTGAAGAAATGGGCAAAAGACAACACCCAAAAAACAAATGATCCAGTGAAGAAATGGGCAAAAGACATGAATAGACACTTCTCCAAAGAAGACATCCAGATGGCCAACAGACACATGAAAAAATGCTCAACACCACACATCATCAGGGAAATACAAATCAAAACCACAATGAGCTACCACCTCACACCTGTTAGAATGACTAACATTAACAACTTAGGTAAAAACAGATGTTGGCAAGGATGCGGAAAAAAGAGGATTTCTTTTGCACTGCTGGTGGGAATGCAACTTGTGCAGCCATTCTGGAAGGGGGACAAAACCTAAGAGACTCTTAAGTATGTGGAACAAACAGAGGGTTGCTTGAGGAATTGTGGGAAAGGGGATAGGCTAAATGGGTAAGAAGCATTAAGGTATATACTCCTGAAATCATTGTTGCACTTTATGCTAACTAACTTGGATGTAAATTAAAAACCAAAACCAAACAAACAAAAAAAGAACTCTTGCTTCCAAAATCAACATATTTACTCATTAGCTTAATCCTTATGCATCGAAAGTCCTCTCAGAATTTCTTGCCATACCATGACATAAATAAGCCTACTTAAAAGTGATCATAGGGGTGTCTGGCTGGCTCAGTCAGAAGAATATGTGACTCCTGATTTTGTAGTTGTGAGCCCCATGTTGGGTATAGACATTCATTATTTTAAAATAAAAAAAAAAAAACTTAAAGAGAAAAGTTATCATAGTCTGCTTGTAATTCTTCCTCCTTCCCCAGCCCTTTCCTTACTCCAAACTGAGGGCATACAGGGAAAGTCCATGTGCATAAGTTATTTGTATCACCGCTTTCTTGATTTCTTCGTTTTCTCTTTCTGGGCATGGTTCTGGTATTTATTTGACATAAAATCAGGATAATTTCAGTTTTAAGGTTTTGTCCCTGCTCTCATGCTTACTGATTTAGTTTTACTTTTGAATATGTAAGATATTAACATGCCTTGGAAAGCTAAAACACATGTATATAAAGATACACTCAGAGAAGTATTACTTTCACATATATGCTTTCCACACTATTCCCCAACCTGCACACACCTTATGAGTAATCATTAAAAAAAAAAAAACCATTGGGTTTTTGCTTATCATTTCTGCTCTTTTTTACTTTGTTTTTTTAAATTTATATAAAACTGTTTATTTTTAAATAGTTTATTGTCAAATTGGTTTCCATATAACACCCAGTGCTCTTCCCCACAAATGCCCTCCTCCATTACCACCACCTCTTTTCCCCCTCACCTTCCCCCTTCAACCCTCTCTTTTTTACTTTGTAACAAGAAGATGCTAGTATGATTTTTTATTGTCTTTACTTTTGCACAAATTCTATATAATTTTATAGTGTATTTCTACAGTTGCATAATGTCCACATTATATGTACCATAGTTTATGCTGGAATATTTAGGAAGTATCCAATATTTTGTAATTACAAACAATGCTGAAGTAAATAACCTATGCATACATATTTTTATTTAATTTCGTTTTTTAATTTCAATGTAACTTATTGTCAAGTTAGATAACATACAGGGTATACAGTGTGATTTTGACTTCAGGAGTAGATTCTCATGATTCATTACTTACATACAACACTCACTGCTTATCCCAAGTGCCCTCCTCAATGCCCCTCACCCGTTTTCCCCTCTTCCCCACCACCCCCCCCATCAACCCTAAATTTGTTCTCTGTATTTGAGTCTTTTATGGTTTGCCTCCCTCTCTGTTTGAAACTATTTTTTTCTCCTTCCCTCCTCCCACAGTCTTCTGTTAACTTTCTCAAATCCCACATATGAGTGAAAACATAATCTTTTTCTGACTGACTTATTTCACTCAACATAATACCCTTCAGTTCCATCCATGCTGTTGCAAAATGGCAAGATTTCATTCTTTCTCATTGCCAAGTAGTATTCCATTATATATATAAACCACATCTTTATCTATCCATCAGTTGATGGACATTTGGCTCTTTCCATAATTTGGCTATTGTTGAATGTGCTGCTATAAACATTGGGGTACATGTGCCCCTATGAATTGGCACTCCTGTATTCTTTGGATAAACTCCTAGTAGTGCTATTGCTCGGTCATGAGGTAATTCTATTGTTAATTTTTTGAGGAACCTTCACACTGTTTTCCAGAGTGGCAGTACCAGGTGCATTCCCACCAACAGTGCAGGAGGGTGCCCATCTCTCCACACCCTCGCCAGCATCTATAGTCTCTTGATTTGTTCATTTTAGCCACTCTGACTGGCGTGAGGTGGTATCTCAGTGTGATTTTGATTTGTATTTCCCTGATGATGAGTAATGTTGAGCATCCTTTCTTGTGTCTATTGGCTATCTGGATGTCTTCTTTGGAGAAGTGTCTATTCATGTCTTTTGCCCATTTCTTCACTGGATTATTTGTTGATGGGTGTGGAGTTTGGAAAGTTCTTTATAGATTTTGACTACTAATCCTTTATCTGATATGTCTTTGCAAATATCTTCTCCCATTCTGTCTGTTGCCTTTTAGTTTTGTTGATTGTTTCCTCTGCTGTGCAGAAGCTTTTTATCTTAATGTGGTCCTAATTGTTCATTTTTGTTTTTGTTTCCCTTACCTCCGGAATCATGTTGAGTAAGAAGTTGCTGTAGCTGAGGTCAAAGTGGTTGTTCCTTATTTTCTCCTCTATGGTTTTGATGGTTTACTGGCTTACATTTAGGTCCTTCATCCACTTTGAGTCTATTTTTGTGTAGGGTGTAAGAAAGTGGTCCAGTTTCATTCTTCTGCATGTTGCCATCCAGTTCTCTCAGCACCATTTGCTAAAGAGAATGTGTTTTTTTTCCCCCATTGGATATTCTTTCCTGTTTTGTCAAAGATTAGTTGGCCATACATTTGTGGGTCCAATTCTGGATTCTCTATGCCAGTCAGTGTGTCTGGTTTTGTGCCAATACCATATTGTCTTGATGATTATAGCTTTATAGTAGAGGCTGATATCCGGGATTGTGATGCCTCCTGCTTTGGTTTTCCTTTTCAACATTACTTTAGCTATGTGGGGTCTTTTGAGGTTCCCTACACATTTTAGGATTGTTTGTTCTAAGCTTTCAAAAGAATCCCAATTCTGAAATTGCAATTTTGATTGGAATTCCATTGAATTTGTAGATTGCTTTGGGTGGTACTGACATTTTAACAAAATTTGTTCTTCCAATCCATAAGAATGGAATGTTTTTCTAATTATTTGTGTCTTCTTCAATTTCCTTCATAAGTTTTCTATAGTTTTCAGCATATGGATCTTTGGTTAGGTTTATTCCTAGGTATTTTATGGTTCTTGGTGCAATTGCAAATGGGATTAATTTCTTGATTTCTTTTTCTGTTGCTTCATTCTTGGTGTATAGAAATGCAACCAATTTCTGTATATTAATTTTATAGCCTGTGACTTTGCTGAATTCATGTATCAGTTCCAGCAGCTTTTGGGTGGAGTCTTTCAGTTTCCATGTAGAATATCATGTCATCTGTGAAATGTTAAATTTTGACTTCTTTGCCAATTTGGATGCCTGCTGGGAGCCATTTCTGAAATTAGGCAGGTTTGCAAAGCCTCCCACCATCAGATGGTGACCAGCATCTACACCCACTCAATCCCCACTCAATTTCTGCTTGAGCACCAACCCCCAAGGTGCCTGACTGACTGATACCAGGAGTGACTTGCCTTCTTATGCTCAAAATATGTGAATTGTACCTTGAAAAAACTTGTTATAGGAGTTTCTTCTTTTATGATTATAGGAGCAAATGTTACATTTCCTGTGAAAACCTGTTTTTCTTCCCCTCAAAAACAGGCTGCTCACAAAGAACTAACTTTTGTCTTTGCTATGCTAAAAGACATTGCCTTGTATTTTGTCTCTCAGAAGTGTTTTATAATTTTTTTCATGTAAGTTGCAGTAGGCATTAAAAAAAAAAGGCCTCCCAAAGATGCCTACATCCTAAACTTCAGAACTTGTGAAAATTTTACATTAAATGGCAAAAGGAGAATTGAGATAGCAAAGGAAATTAAGGTTATTAATCAGCTGATCTTAAAATAGGGAGCTTATCCTGAATTATCTGGATGGGCAAACATAATCACAGCAGAGAGAAAAAAAGAGAAAGGGAGGGAAGGAGAGAGAGAGACAAAGTGCAGAAATGTGGAAGAAGGAGACAGAAAAGTCAATGTCAGAGTGACATGGTATGAGAAAGACTCAACCAATGGCTGCCTTTGTAGGTGGAGGATGGCCATGAACCAAGAAATGCAAGCAGCTTCAAAAACTTAAAAAAGGCAAAAATCATTCTTCCACAGCCTCTCCAGAAATCAATAATAAGCACTATGATTATAGTCCCTTTCTTGCCATTTTGGACTTTGAACTTATAGATCCATAAGATAATGAATATGTAACTCTTACACCACTTAATTTGTGGTAATTTGCCATAGCAGCAATAAGAAACTAAAACATAAGTTTTGAATATTTCTTGTTAGGTTTACTCCTAAATATTTCTATTTATTACTATTATTGTGGATAGGGTTTTTCCTATTTATCTTATAACTAGCTCCTATGCCTGTTTATAAGTTCTATTTATTTTTGCATGTTAATTGTATATTGACACTTCATTTCCATACTCTTTGTTTGTTGGTTTCATCATAAATCTCAAGAATTTTTCAGGTATACTACCATGCAGCCTGAAAACAGAGATAGTTTTCTTTCTTTCTTTCTTTTTTTTTGTACTTATACCTCTAATTGTTTTCTCTGGTCTAATTATATTGGCTAATGCCTCCAGAATAATGCTAAATAGTGTAATTTTATAGACTGAATGTCTGTGTCCTTCTAAAATTCAAATGTTGAAATTCTAACCCCCAAATATGATGACATTGGGAGATGGGGATTTGGGGAGGCAATTAGAATTAAATGAGGTCATGAGAGTGGACCCCTCATGAATGGGATTAGTGCCCTTACAAGAATCATGAGACTCATATCTTTGAAACATTGAGAAGTAGATATGTAGTATAGACAAACTCTTGTTTAAAAACTCAGGATACGTGGACTTGGTTGGTTCAGTTAGAAGAACATCTGACTCTTGATCTTAGGGTCATGTTGAGTGTAGAGATTACTTAAATAAATAAAACTTCAAAAAGATAAAATAAATTGTACATAAATATAAATAAATAAAAATTAAAACTCAGGATATTTAATCTCTCAGGTCCTCATCTTAGGTCACTATGTTGTTCTCTTTTTATCTTTTTACATCTTTTACTGAAATTAAGATGTCAGCAAGAGTTGGTGTCTCATTTGATGTCTGGGTCCTATTCTCAAGCTCATTCAGGTGGATGGGAAAATTCAATTCCTTGCAGTTATGAGATCAAGTAACTCAGCTACTAGAAGACAACCTTTCTCTATACACAGTTTACATTATAATAGTTTTCTTCTTCCTTGAGATCAACAGCAAAGTATCTGCTATTGCTTATCTCGTTCAGGGCCCACCTGATTAGGTCTGGCCCACCCAGGGTAATCTCCCATTTGATTAAGTCACATTCAACCATTAAGGAACTACAGAAGCTGGGCAGGTAACATAAATGAGTAACCTGCTGTGGCAAATGATACAGCCATGCTCTGCTTAGTGGTGGGTGAGAAGGGAGGGAGCGGGCAGCTACTTACTACCAAGCACATGTCAGTCAAGTACACAGACAACTATTGTGGATCACCTTTTACAAGAGATACTACAAATTTGAATTTGTATTCATAATCTGCCATTTAAAAAATTTAGGAAACTATATAAAATTTAAAAGGAAATATTGTGTGGGCTAAGCTACTCCTAATTAGGACTAGATTCAGACAGTCTACAGAACTAAGTGATAATGACCTCATGATCATATAAGTAAAATAACTGAGATTAGGAGACGGCCTAAACATCACTAAAGTGCTTAATGTCAGTGTTTAAATTAGAACTCAATTCTTGTGGTCCCTAGCACTCCCTTTATCTTAAGTAATCACTGAATTTGTTCCACTGTTATGTATTCAAATAACGCACTTGAAATTCACAGTGCTTTAAAGAGGCTGATCATTTCTCAAGACATTCACCTTTCAAACTAAAAATTTCAAATAATTCTCCTTTCCTTTTATCTTAAAGTCAAATACCAAAAGGCAGATTTTTATTCATGGTCCCTCTATTAAGACAAGGTATAATTTATCAAGTATTCATAACACTTTGGAAAAAAATATCTGCCACGAGTTAAATGATGTGATAGCTGGATAAACAGTTGCCTTCAACTTGAGAAGCAAAGGTTCTTCTCAATTAACTTATATCACATTAGACGTTTGTGTCAAGTGGGTGCTTCATGGAGTCTGACATCAGGACAAATATTATTAATAATAAATCTACCTTTCAGGTATATTGTAAAGTATAATTAGCTACTATCTGAAGAGTACTTTGTATGTAGAAATTGCTTTATAAATCCCAAGTAGGATTTCTCATTAATAACCTTGAATGCATTTGACATTAATCAAATGTGAATTAATTTGACATGAAAATTGCCTATGACCCAGGAGTGGTATAAATGATATAATTATATAATACAGTATTATTAACTACTATTGCCATGCTGTAAAGGTGCTAAAAGAGTAAATCTTGAAAGTTCTCATCACAGGAAAAAACAAGTCTGTAACTACATACAGTGATGGATATTAACTAGACTTATTGTGATATTGTGATATATCATTTCATAATATATGTGAATATTGAATCATTATTGAAACTAATATCATGTTGTATATCAATTATACTTCAATAAAAATTAAAAATTAATGATATATGGTGAAACTCAATAATTCTAACTGAAAAAGAAGGAATAAATAGTGGAAATAAATATAAGCATTTGGGAAATAGCTAAACACTACATCAAAAACAATTTTGAAAACCCAAGGAAGGGGCACCTGGGTGACTCAGTCGGTTGAGCGTCCGACTTCAGCTAAGGTCATGATCTCATGGTTCATGGGTTTGAGCCCTGCATTAGGTTCTATGCTGACAGCTAGGAGCCTGGAGGCTGCTTCAGATTCTGTGTCTCCCTCTCTCTCTGCTCCTCCCTTGTTCACACTCTGTCTCTCTCTGTCTCAAAAATAAATAAACATTAAAAAAAAAAAAAAAGAAAGCCCAAGGAAAATTGTTGCACAGAACAATAATAAAATTGTAGGGGGAAACAGTAAAATTTAGCTGTTTGACTATTCTTTGGATTAGAATGAGATTCTCTTCTTTTTTAGAATTAATCATTGACTTCATGTGAAAACCCCAAAGGAATCAAGTCAAGAAACCAACCCACATAAATCCTTGCAGTACTAGAAGACTCATAAAACACCCCAAGCATCACAGATAGGCATCTTTTATTACTGGGCTGAGGAAGAGCTCCTTTTCAAACCATTGCCCAGTAGCTATGAATTAAAACTACTGCTGTTAGGAGTTAAATGACTCAATAATAAAAAGATAAATAAGCCAATTTAAAAATGGGCAAAGGATCTACATAGACATTTCTCCAAAGACAACATACAAGTGGCCAATAAGCACAATAAGTACATGAAATGATGATTGATATAATTTGTCATTTAAAAAATGCAAAAATTTTTTAAAGAATTTATTTTTTTAAATCTCTATAACTCAATGTGGGGCTTGAACCCACAACCTCAATATCAAGAGTTGCATGCCTTAGTGAGTAAGCCAGCCAGGTACCCAAGAAAATGCAAATTTAAATCACAATGACATACCACTTCATACCCACTAGGATGACTAGAATCAAAACATCAGGTAATAACAAGTGCTGACAAGATATGGAGAAATCAAAACCTTCATTCACTGCTGGTGGGAATGTAAAGTGGTGTAGCCACTACGGAAAATAGTCTGACAGCTCATACCTACTAGGATGGCTATAATTTTTTTAAATGATAATAACAGGGGTGGGTGAAGGTTACTCCTAAATCACAGACAGGAATATAAAAACGATGTAGCCACTATGGAAAACAGTTTGGTGATTCTTCCAAAAGTTAGACATAAAACTACCATATGAACCAGTAACCCCGCTCCCAGATGTTTACTCAAAAGCATTGAAAGGGGCACCTGGGTGGCTCAGTCAGTTAAGTGACCAACTTGATTTCTGCTCAGGTCATGATCTCATGGTTTCGTGGGGTCAAGCCCTGTGTCAGGCTTTGTGTTAACAGCACTGAGTCTGCGTGGAATTCTCTCTTCCTAGCTCTCTGCTCCTCCCCCATTTGCACTGTCTTTGTCTCTCTCAAAATAAATAAATAAACTTTATTTTTTAAAGCACTGAAAGAAGGAACTCAAAGATTCATACACCAATGTAATTTTTATTTTTTCTAAATTTTTTAATGTTTATTTATCATGGAGCAAGAGAGAGACAGAGTCCAAGCAGGGAAAGACCAGAGATACACAGAGTCTGAAGCAGACTTCAAGCTCTGAGTTGTCAGCATAGAGCCTGACGTGGGGCTCAAACCTATGAATCATGAGGTCATGACCTATGCCAAGGTCGGACCTTTAACTGACTAAACCACCCAGACAGCCCTCATATACCAATGTTTATTGCAGTGCTGTTCACAATAGCCAAAGGTGGGAATGACCTAAGTATCCATCAACAGATGAACTGATAAGCAAAATGAGGTATATGTATACACAATGAAATATCAGCCATAAAAATGAATTTTTGATATATCCTTCAACATTAATTTCGAACACATTATCTAAGCCAGGCATAAAAAGATAAATACTATATGATTCCAAATATATGAAGTACCTAGAATAGGCAAATTCATAGAGACAGATATTAGAATAGAGGCTATCAGGGGATGGGGGAGAGGAACTAGGAATTATTACTTAATAGACAGTTTCAGTTTAGGGTGATGAAAAGTTTTTGTGGTGATGGTTGCCTAACAGTGTATTAATGTAAGAATGTAATCAGTGTCACTGAATTGTAGAGCTAAAAATCATGAAAATGGCAAATTTTATGGTTTTATATATATAACCACAGTTTTTAAAAATTAATAATGTAACATACCAAAAATTTGGCTTGTACTCTTTAAATAGATGAGTTTGTGTCATATGAATAATATTCCAATAAATCTGTGTTAAAAACCTATTGCTGGGGAACCTGGGTACCTCAGTTGGCTGAGTGGCCAACTTGCTTTCAGCTCAGGTCGTAATCTCATGGTTTGTGGGTTCAAGCCCCACATCGGGCTCTGTGCTGACAGCTCAGAGCCTGAAGCCTATTTTGGATTCTGTGTCTCCCTCTCTCTGCCCCTCCCTTGCTCGTGCTTTGTCTCTGTCTCTCAAAAATAAATAATTTTGTAAAAAAGTAAAACAAAAAAACTTCTCAAATACCATTTACACACATGCAACTAAATAAATATATTTGCATAGTGTACCTGTGATCCCAAGCAAGTGTTCCTGAACACTGCTTGTCCATTCATAGTGAATTCCATGCTTTTCCTTCATAGTGCTTATTACAGTTGACATTTTTTCTGCTACCAGATTCCTAGCTCCATGAGAGGGATCAAGTTTGTTTGTAATTCACTGCTGCTTCATCGTGGCTAACACAGTATCTGGCACATAATTGGTGTTGAAAAAAACAAATAACTAGGCGCAGACTTTGTATGAATAGCTGTGGGTCTTATCAGTTGATAAAGTAACCCTTGCAGAATCTGAGTTGATGACACCAAAAAAGTTCATATAAGGCAGTGAATAGCACATGATTTTCAAAACTGCCTTAGGAGTGCACCCCAAACCTATCTACAAGCACACTAACAACAGTGTGTGTGTCTAGTTAAGGAAGGTTTACCCACCTGTGATTTAAAAGGTGGTGCAAGGGTTTCACTACCAAATGGTTAGGGTGCTATTTTATATTTGGATAAAAGATTCACTTATAGATTCATGTGAAAATTTAATTTGGCAGATCAAATATTAAGAGAAACCTTAAATTCTAGAAACAAACAAAAACAGTTGCTAGGATGAGAAGAAAGTTACCGAAAGGTCTGATTTATTTAGATTAAAGAAATGACATTTCAGGTAGCAAAACAGTTAAAAAGAGTGTCTGACTTGAGAGGAAAACAGATTTCAGAATGAAGAGGTCTGAAGAATAGTAAAGCAGGAGCAAAGGGCAGACTCAAACTGAAATTGGGAAAATATTCCTGGAGCTAATTACAGTCAGAGTGTGGAACCATTTCCCTGAAGAGGTAGTTATAGCAAACCCAACAGCAACATTCAAGTGGATATTAAATGTTTATGGAAAATGAGGTGTTCATTTTTCTGATACAAGAAGTTCTACTAGCTGATTCATGAATTCATTACTCTCCTCCATCTTCTTTCATCCTTTTGCTTCCTATGAAGTTTTCCATTTTATCTGAGCTTGGGTCTGATGTGTGGTTTACAATTGTGTGCTTAGTCAGCATTTCATATTTTATAGGAGGCATTCATCTGAATGCCATATTTAAAACTTTATTGAAATGCTAGGGCAGTGAAGGTTATACAGTATGATTTTCTCAGTTGGGTTTAGTGCAAAAAGCTCTATTTCAGCCCATAATTTCCCAATCTAAGTGATATTGTCAATAAGTAAAATACTTAAATTTCTTGTTCAAACATTTAACATTCTGTAGAAATATGAAACACATGTCTTGCAAGATACAAATTGGGATTTCTGGTTCAAGTAGCAAATTTGTTTATTTATTTATTTATTTATTTATTTATTTATTTTGAATAATAGTTTATTGTCAAATTGGTTTCCATATAATACCCAGTGCTTCTCCCCACTAGTGCCCCTCCTCTATGACCATCACTCCTTTCTCCCCTCCCCCTCCCCCTCCAGCCCTCAGTTCGTTCTCAGTATTCAATAGCCTCTCTTGATTTGTGTCCCTCTCTCTCCCCAACTTGCTTTCCCTCTTCCCCTCCCTCTGGTCCTCCATTAGGTTTCTCCTGTTCTCCTGTTAGACCTATGAGTACAAACATATGGTATCTGTCCTTCTCTGCCTGACTTATTTCACTTAGCATGACACCTTTGAGGTCCATCCACTCAAGTAGCAAATTTAGAACATGTGCTTATCTCCTCTCTTTCCCTAGACCCTAGACCCCAATAATATAGTAAGGGAATAAACCTAGTAATAGATGATAACTACACTTATTGTTGTGAGCATTACAGAATGTATAGAATTATCAAATCACTATGTTAAACCTAATACTACATTGTATGTCAACTATACTTCAATTTTAAAAAAGGAATAAACCCCCATCACATCAATGGAGGAGAGATTTTGAGAAATTTCTGGAAGATAAAAAGAGGGACACAGATACTATGGGAAGGTAGGAGCCGAAAAGAGAGGGGTTGATAGACTAGCTCTCTCCTGGACAGCTCCACTTGGCAACCCCCTTCCCCTGCTCTGCATCTCTCTACTCAGGCCATTCAGAAGTTATTTCCAGGCAAAAATCAGGGGGATCTTCTTTTAGTGAACTACCTGAGGAGAATTAGAGTTATTAGCATAGCTTAATAAATGCAGCCATTACCATTTTGACATTTGGGGCCATCTCAGTCATATGGCCAGCTCCCTCCTGGCCTCTACCCATCCCCCCATGTCTACAAAACTCCTGGTCAACCATCCTGATGATGCTACAGAACAGATGGAAAAACAGCACAGGCACTCTACACCAGCTACCTGAAAAAGTCAACACAGTCAAATATCACAGACACAGGAAGAAAACCATCAGTATGGAGGATACAGAAAAAAGACACTGTATGGACAAAACAAAAATCCTATGAAAATGGAACCAACTACTAGAAGAAATGTCCTTGGGCAAAAAAAGAATAGACTCAAGATGGTGAATAGCAAAATGGGAAGAGATAATCTTTGTGACATGATAAAAAAAAATTTCCTCCTTCAAGAAGAAAATATTAGAAACTTCAGAAATAACAAACTATAAAATTCATGGTCCAAATAAGCACACTAAATTATGGTTAGATTTGATGGAAAATATGAAAAGAGAATTTATGTAGGAATATTCATTACAGGAATATTAGTCTTTGAGTGACCCAAAGGTCATGACATTAGGACCCAGCACACTCCTTTCCTATTCAATGGACTATATTTTACACAATGATAAATGTAAGTTTTCTCATCTAATATAGTGGGAGTCAAGAAAAACTTTATTTTTAAAAAATTTTAAGAAAATTTTTAAATAAACAAATATTCTAAAATAGAGAGGAAAATATTTAAATAAATGTTCAAATATTCCAATGTAACCAACAGAACTAAAATAATTGTTACCAAAAATTGTAATAAGTAGAAACCAAGATAAGGTAAAGAAGTGATCTAAGTCCTCACCTTTCAAGGTAGTAAGTAAAGGACAATGGTGTAATTGACAAATAAGAAAAAGCATATGGGTATATTTAGTGGTATGGAGACAATTATGGGGAGGGGGGAACATTTAATTGGTTGCTTCTTTGGGAAAAAATAGGCTAAGATATAGTTATTTTTCATTATAAACCTTTTTACAACTTTTCTTTTTTGGTGTTCTTATTGCTATATAAATATTCTGCTTAGATAAAAATTAAGTCTGAATTTGTTTTTCTGAAAGTCAGGAAAGAAATAGATTGGACCCATTGCTGGAGTCCAGCTCCAGCAGGTCCAGGGCTCCTTGAAGGATGGATGGTATCGGCAAAAGGGAGTAAGAGAGTCTCAAGTTTCTTTCTGATCACCAGGCTGGCATCTCTACACTGACTAGAGAGTGAGCTTTATTTATGGAAAAAATGTATAGGGCCAGCACAGAAGTGACATTTGCCTTAGACAATGATTTCTGATGACACATTCTTTGGTATGTTAAAATTTCCCAGAAAGAGATTGGTAGAAGACTCCTGCATAATCTTTATCAATAGGATTGATGTAGGTGACTTAAATGCTTATTGTATGGGAAGGAATGTTTCCTTGGCATTCAAATAAAGGCAATGTTTTTAGCATAGCAAAAGCAAAAGTTAGTTCTTCGTGAGCAGGGGTCAATAGCCTGTTTTCTTGAGGGGAAACAAAACAGGTTTCTCAGGAAATGTAATATTTGCTCCCATAAACACAAAAGAAGACATTCCTATAATAAGTTCCTTCACAAGGTACAATTAGCATATTTTTAGGATAAAGGGGCAAGTCACTCCTTACCAGTCAACAAGGCACCTTGGGGGTTGGTGCTCAAGCTAAAGTCATGCAAACCCACCTTACCTCACAAGGAGTTTTTCTCAACTTAGTGAGTTCAGAAAATGGCTTCCAACAAACCATCATGTTCTTATTCATGACAATGTTAAGTGGTCAACTTACCTGGGAAAAATGAAATAACCTAACACATTTATTAGGGCTTGCCCCTAAGCCCTAGAAAGATCAAACATGTCCTTAGTACCTGAGAAAAGGTTAAAAAACAAAAATTATCCCAGGACTATTATGATCTTTGGAAGAAAATATAGCCACTGCTTCAGAACAAGATGAGGCCATTGCTAGAGCAGAAAAAACCTGGGAGGTTAATGGCCACCATGGATGGAGGGGACATAAGGAAGCCATCAGGTGGGATTGTCCATCTAAAGGCACAGAGGCCAGTGAAGGCAGGGGCCTCACACTGGATAACAAAAAGCAATGGGGACTGCTCTTTTAGACAAATTGGTCAGGAAGATCCCTCAAATAAGTTAACATTTGAACAAAGACCTGATTAAAACGAGGGAGCAAGTCATAAAGATACCTAAGGAAAGGAAATTTCAGATAGGCAAATCAGCAAGGGAGAAGACCCTGGGGGTAGAAATCACATTTAATGCAAAACTTCTTCAATGTCTCAAAGTTGTTTGTATCTTAGTATGTTCCAAACTAGACTACTTTTTCCCCTCAAACTAGTCCTCTTCCTGCACTCGAAACCTTGGTAAACACCACAAACATACAGCCACTAGTGCAAAACAGGAAGCTAGATATCATCACAGATAAGAACTTCTTCCTGTCCACAGTGCCTAATACATCTAATGCACCCGGCGAACACCTTCTCAGCCCACAGCACTCTCACCGTTAGCAAGGACTCCTCTGCAGCAACTTGTCCACCGTCTTCAGTACCCACTCTCCGTACACTCTCTACCCTGTAACATGTAAAACTGCAAGTTAGAGTATGTCAGTCTCTAACTAAATTAGAGACATTCAGTGACTTCTGAATGCTCTCAGGACAAAGATGGACATAATTAGCGTGGCCTGAGATGTCCTGCATGATCTGGTCCTGGGGACCCCTCCACTTGCTCTGGCACACCCTCACCTTTGCTCTCTGCACTCCATTCAGATACGGGAACACTATTCCTTCTGCCTCAGGTCTCTGGCAGCTGCTGACTACCACCTCCTGTGACCATCCCTTCAGAAAACTGTATTTTATCAAATCTTTAGATTTCATTTCAAATGTCACTTCCTCAAGAAGAACTTTCCTATTTGGGTCAGGCCCTGATTCTATCAATTCTTATGCTTTTCCTTCCTCATCAATCTCTTAAATTCTCTAATGAAAGGAACAGTGTCTATTTTGCTAATATCCCCAGCACTTACAATAGTGCCTGACATATAATAGGTCTTCAGGGAAGTTGACCTTCCCCTCTCAAGCCCCTGACGCTACACCACTTCTTGGCACTTTCCTCAGAACCTCTAATTTCTTCTTAAGCCAAAGGGACAGAACAAGCCACACCAGACCTCTCCTGAGTCAGTGAGAAGAAGGTCACCGTTTCCTAACAGGGAGGTAAGGAGCAGAAACATGTTTGCTTCCCCTATGTCAGCCAAACAGGACCTTGCACTGTCCCACCCATTCTTTTATCACCCTCTGCACCACTGGTCTGCAGACCACAGGTGGTAAGCACGGGCCAGAGACAAGACAGCTCTTTCTGGTAAGCAAACCCCAGACAATGGTGCCTGACAGCCTTGGTTCACTGATGGTGGAAAACCATCACTGAGGCAAAACTCTCAGCAACAAAGACAAAGCTCCCACACCCTGCAGAATAGGGATAACAGATACAAGAGGCTACTCAGAAGTTTTTTAAGTAACTGCAAGGATACTTAATATTTATTGGCATTTGGCATGAGATAGGCACTGAGATAAGCTTTTTAAATATATTACCTTATTTAATCCTATCAACAGCCTAGGAGCTAGGAACTACTATTTTAACCATTGTAGAAATCAGAAACACAAGGAGAGAAGTCCAGTGATTTGCCTCAATCTCACAGCTAAATAAGTGGCAGAACCAACTTTCCAATAAAAACTGTGCCATACAGCGTTGTTAGGAATATGGACATTCTAACGGTTAAAGCGGTGTAAACTACAATTTGCCAAAGCCTGGCTGTTCACTAGGCAGTCAACAGAAACTTAGGCAGTTCGTCTAGCAAACATAGACTCGTGCTACCATTTTTTTTAAGTCGCAAACTCAGTATCTTTGCTGTAGACAGATTTATGGTTGTGTTCATTCTAAAATTACAGATATGAACAGAATATACATGATTTTAGAGATGGCAGGGGCTTCTGTAAGAACTATTATTCCACGGCACAGAAGTTTTAAATGTGTTAGAGAGGACACGGACTCTAATATGTTCCATTTCTGAAGTCTTCAGGTCAATTAGCCCTGTAGCTGCCTCACTACTGGACCATTCTGACTGGGTTGGTTTCAAGCACCATATCTAGGTGCTAAAACTCCCAATTGTGGGTGTGTGCAACATGGCGGAAAATGTCTACCTATCCCCCAATGAGAGAGATGGCCTTGCGGCCAGTCCCTGCCAACCCCAGACTTCAGTTTTCAGGCAGTGTGGTCCTGGGCAGCACAGAGAAGTGGAAGAGTCCACCGCTGTCCCCACAGAAGATTCCACAGAACAGAATTTAACCTTTGGCTTCTCTATTTTTTTCTAGTTTTGTGTTCCATATAGCTCTACCTTCAAATAACAAGGGAGGTCTGGCCCCATTTCTTTAACTCTATATAGATGCTACCCTCTCCTGGCTTTCAAGAGTATGACATATATAGCTAAATCACTTCTTAACTCTACCCCAAAAATGCCCAAAGGATTTAGAGAACTAGCTGACAAATCAACAGAATTACAGTTGGCCCATGAACAACACAGCGTTTGGGGCGCTGACATCCCACCTCCCTGTGCAGACAAAAATCCACATATAACTTGTGACTTCCCCAAAATTTACTTACCTGCTAATAGCTTACTGCGGACACAAAGCCTTACCAAAAGCATAACTGATTAACAGTTATTTTTTATGTTATAAGTAATATGTACTGCATTCTTACAATACTGTCTTCTTACAATAATTACTTACAATATCAGTAATATATACTGTATTCTTACAAAGTAAGCTAAAGAAAAGAAAATGTTATTAAGAAAACCATAAGGTGGGCACCTGGGTGGCTCAGTTGGTTAAGTGTCCTACTCTTGATTTCAGTTCCGGAGTTCAAACCCAGTGTTGGGCTCTGTGCTGTCAGCAAAGGGCCTGCTTGGGATACTCTCTCCCTCTAACTCTGTCCCTCCCCCACGTGCATTTGCACAAACATGTGAATACTCTCTCCCAAAATAAACTTTAAAATAAGCTTTCTTTAAAAAAAAAAGAAACCATAGGAAAATAAATTTATAGTACTATACTGTATTTATTTTTAAAAATCCATATATAAGTGGAGCCCCACAGTTCAGAAAAGGTCAACTGTATTACTGGTTGTAAGGAATTACTCTAGGATTGGTATACCATACAATGCAATAAAAATACTTTTTAAAATTCTGGAAGCTTCCTGCCACATGGTTTGTGAGTACAAACTATTATGATGAAAACAGGTCACAGTAGCCTTATAAATGAGAGAGTAAAAAGTCCAAACCATTTGTATCAAACGAGACCTGACAATTAAGTCTTTGTCAGATAGAAGAAATGAAAACGTATTTCATAGACTCTGGAGCCAGCCAGCAGGTTGGGGTCTGAACCTGGTTCTATCATTTATCATCTGAGTGACTCTGGGCAAGTTACTGTACTGTATGAGTTTCAAATTCCATAAAATGGGATCACATACACTACCTACCTCATAGAGTTTATTGTACAGGTTAGATTTAGGAACATAGTGACATGAAGCACTTAATACAGTCCCTGGCACTCACTAAATACTAATCAAATGGCAGCAATTATTATGATATTGACAATGATGTAAAGCAATGATCTCCAAAGATCTTTGATTTTTCACTTCTATCAGAAAAAAAGTTGAATAGTGCATCCCCAACACACACACACACACAATTTATAAATTATATTTGCATACAACAATGTGTTACACATAATATTTTTAAAAATAGTACTGTCTGAAGGATGCAGCACAGTGTATATATTTATAGACACAAATATAAATAAAAGTTTCTATTTTCTTTTCACATCCCAGTGAACTGTGCTGGGACACTCCAGTGTGTGTGCACCCTACTGGAGACTACTGATCTAATGGCCCAAGGATAAAAGGCATTTTCCCAGAGGATCTAGGTCCAACTTCAAGCTTGTATTTCTCCTCCTTAACCTCCTACCGCCCCTCTCTCTAAACCTACCTTCCACAAAATGTAAGTCCTATTGACCAGTGTAGGGAGCTGGCTTTCTGACTCCCCCATAAGCCACATTCACTGTACTTGATGGCTCAGATCATGTGCAACTTATTCCCCAACATGAGGACCCGGCTTAGTAGTCCCGTCCTGTCTACTGTTAGCCCCAGATGAATACGTGCTATCTTGGTCTCTACTTGGTTTATTTCTACACATCTTATTCCTCCAGCAAGGCTGTAAGCCCTGAAGACAAGAGCCACGTCTTAAGACTTCGGGTGATCTCTGGGGCCTAGATAGCCCTGATGCTGGTGAACATTATCTTCAAAACATATACCTGTTGAAAGATTGACATGTAATTTATTTTTACCTTTTAAAAATATTACATTGGCTTCCTTGTCTAAAAGTGTGTTCTACCACATAAACTAATCATAAAATTGAAGTTTCTTGCTACATGTTATTCAAATCTACTTCTTAAAATTAAGCAATCTTAGAGGTGAAAAGAACTGCCTTATTTTTCAAGTATGAAAACGAAGATTTGGAGATTAAGTGAACTCATTTTTAAAAACATTTTTGAAAGGAAATTTTCAGAGTTCAAGATAGTTTTTAGTTCATCAGAATAAAAATATTTGGAGTGGATGGGGAGAGAATTCAGACATTCCTTTTATAGGTTGGTTCAGATGAGATCCTTTAGGACAGAACAGCCTCTTTCAGTCTTCCTTGTCTCTGTACCTCATTTGTCTACATCTTTAGGTATTTTTTTTTATGTTGTACAAAAGCACGAGGCTTTTAAAATCTGTCAAAAAAAATAAGCTGCCCTTGTTACAGAAGGTAGCCTGAGAATTGAACATAAGCAGTACTAGGCAGTTAGATGACCCAAGTATAAGATGATGACTATCGAATAGAGAAAATCAATTGCCTTTTTCTCCCTCCTCAGAAAGTGCCCTGTAGGGGATAGATAAGTGCAGACTGTAAATAGTTTATTACTCGGTTGTTCTTCCTAATGGCAGGCAGCATGGAAGCTGACAAGGTAACAAGTAGTCACTCAGCCAAAGGTCACTTTCCATGGCCCAGCAGCCTTCCCACTTGGAAATACAATCTGGATCTAATGTTGATTTGAAAGGAGAGGTCACTATACCACCCGGCTCCAGGCATCAACTTTCTAAAGGTTTTTAAATTGTGCTTCTTTTAAAAATGAACTCAAACCTGTGATATTTGTGCTTTATTGCTAGTGCAAAGACCTGATTACCGTTGTCAGCTTAACTGCTTTTATTGAGAAGTGGAAGCCAAGTAGAGGAAAATAAATCTTGTGGCTGTGTGTAGGAAGTCTGAAATAAAATTCATCACTCCAGTTAGCTTTCAGGAATAAAAAGGATGAGGATGGGACTCTGATTTCTTTTGATTACAACTGTCTGTGCAAGTGGATTGGGAGACTACGTAGGGTCTGATGGCTGCTGCCCTGGAGAAGGTCAGCAGGGATCTCAGAGCAGACAAGAGGGACCTCGGGACAGCACTGGCTCTTACACAGTAGCAAAGATCCGTTCTGAGTCACCCTGTGCTGGGCAGAAAGACTACAACACACACACAAGAAGATTTAGATTTAAAGCCCCCTCCCCCAACTCTCTCCTCAAATATATCTACCTTTGCGTGTAACCTAAGTAATTCTACTGGGAAGGGGAAGTAGAATCTACATTTAAAGATATAATTTTTATTTTATTTAGGAAGCGCATTCTTTCACCTCTGGCTTTGCTAATATTAGTGCTGCTGCTACAGTCAGTTCAATTTCAGTCATATGGTAATGATTTGGGTTTGGCTGTTTGGGACCAATTAGCTCCGAGTTGAATAATGCTGATTATTACTTAATATGTTTTCTCTAATTATAGCCCCTGTTAAATCTCTTATACTATCTATATTCACAAATTGTATAACACCCACTTGAATATATCTCCCATACCTGTGAGTCTTCACAGCTACTCTTTAAAAATATTTTTGGGTTTATTATTTATTTTTGAGAGAGAGAGGGAGACAGAGTGCAAGCAGAGGAGATACAGACAGAGTGAGGGACACAGAATCTGAAAATGGTTCCAGGCTCCCAGCTGTCAGCAGAGAGCCTGAAGTGGGGCTTGAGCCCACGGACTATGAAATCATGACCTGAGCTCAAGTCAGATGCTTAACTGACTGAGCCATCCAGATGTCCCTTCACATCTACTCTTAAAACAGAGGTGGACTGGTGTGCCTGGGTGACTCAGTCAGTTAAGCATCCAACTCTTGATTTTGGCTTAGGTCATGATTTTGGCTTAGTCATGGGTTCACGCCCCACATGGGGCTCTGTGCTAACAGTGCAGAGCCTGCTTGGGATTCTCTCTCTCCCTCTTTCTCTGCCCCTCCTCTGCCTTCTCTTTCTCTGTGTCAAAAATAAATAAATATACTTAAAAATAAATCAGAGGTAGACTAACTGCTTATTTCATAACTCAGCTCATATTACCTGAAGAAGGAAAACGGCTCAGCCTCAATATATGTGCATTTTCATGATTTACATTTTGAAACTTAACTACAGGCAGATTATTCAGCATATCCAATAATTCCTTTGGTAATTCTTCTGATTATGTGAATACACTTTGGAGGTAATTTATTCGGACTAGCTTGGATTTGCATGCTGATCTTGAAATAACTCCAGGGGCCAAAAAACACTTCCTGTAAGTATTTCAGGTGGCCAGGCCCTACCTACCCCTTGCTGCAGCAATGCAGCTTTATCTTGAAGACATCACTGTCATTGCCACACCTCAGAAGGGCAGCATGACAGGCCATTCTGAAGTGTGTCAAGTTGAAATCAGAGCTGCAATTCCTAGATCTCAATGAAGAAAGTGCATTCCTCAGTTTTAAGCTGACTAAAATGAACACAGAGTTGGTTTTGTTTTGAGGAGAGCAAATGCATTCACAGCAACTTATAGATTAATAAAACCACAGGTTGGGAGAAACTGCCAGAAAAATGACAGCAGCTGTATATGGGTATTATGAAAGAAGTGATACGCTTCAATAAGAAATTCAGAAAGGCTCCAATAAATGAAGTCCCAGATGCATGGAAAGACAACCCTCAAAAGAGTAAATTTAGCCAGCAAGCAAACCTGGAGAAAGGTTCACTCCTACCAGTAATCCAATGAATGCAAATTTGAAAAAGAAGATACTGTTTTCATCACTTAAATAAGCAAAAAATTAAATAAAATTTAAACAGCCAATGCTGCTGAAGTGGCAGTCTGTCACTCTGATGCAAGTGACCACATTTTAATTGGCTCCTTCCTTTAAAGAACATTTGACTATAAGCAGTGAGAATGTTAAAACTACGTATTTTTGGTTCCATAGTTCCTAAGAAGATAATCTAAAATGAAGAAAGATATCTCATGCATAAAGACATTCATTTCAAAATTATTTATGTCAGCAAAAATGTGAAGTAACATCAGTGTCAAAAATGGGAAAATGTTAAACAAATGGCATATTAGATAGCCAGAAGTCAATGCTATCATGAATATTAATTCACACCTAAAAAATGTTTATAGCCTTCTGGTCAGTATGTCAGTTTAGAGCTCAAATACATTAAAATTTCACTTAAAATATAAAGGTTAAAACATTTTTAATATGTAAATAATCTCAATTGAAAAAATTTTTAAAGCTTCAATGCATGCACAAATTGAACAGTAAACTAAATACACCCTAAAAAGAAGTAATGAATTGGGAGACAGATCCAGGAATCTCGCTGATAATTCAAAAGCAACATAAAGAGATAGAAAAATATTAAAGAGATAATAAGAGACATGGGGAACAGAAAGATCACTACAATATCGAAGTTTCAGGGATAAAGAATAGAGAGAATGGGGAAAGGCAATATTTAAATTTAAAAAATGGTTTAGATTTTCCCAACTGTAAGGAAGCATGAGGTCACAAATAAAAGGGGCACCCCACGTTCCGAGGACAGTAGAACAAATGCACAACTAACCACATCATAATGAAGCGGAGAATATTAAAATCACAGAGAAAATCCTAAAAGCTACCAGAAAGAAAAGTCAGATAACCTACAAAAGAACAATAATGGGCTCAGGTACCTCACCTCTGGAGTGTATCCACATAATAAAAAAAAATCCCAAAGGTGTTACCAGAAATGTTGAAGCCCTTCAGCAATAGTTGGGTTTTTCAACATTGCTTCTTTGTATCTATTTCTATATAATTTTGTACTCTGCTGCTTTACTGAATCCTCTCAGTATTGTTAGAGATTTTAATTTGCTTCTTTGGGATTTTCCAGGTATACAAAATATAAATGATATACATATAATATTGGAATGCACACAATTATATCACCTAGAAATAACAATACTTTTACCTCCTTTTTACCAATGCCCATTTATTTGGTTTCTTGGTCTTACCTAATTGTGTTGACCAGAACTTCTGGAACAATGCTAATAGGGGCATCTTTGTCTCGCTTGTCACTTTAGGACCACTTCCAGTATAGGATCTTCAATTAACATCATGTCACTTAAGGGTAGAGATAAATTCTCCCTTAACATGATAAAAGTATCTATTGATTTCCATTTTACTTATTATTTAAAAAATAATTGATGTTGGGCATTATTAAATATATTTTTAGCATCTATAAAAATTATAATATAATTTTTCCATGTTGATTAATATGATAAATATTACTAATAGTTTTTTTCTGATGTTAAATTTTTCCTGTACTTCTAGATAAAATGCCATTTGGTCATGATTTATTATCCTTTTAATGTGCTGCTGAGTTTTGTTTATCCATGTTTTATTTAATGTATTACTCATAAGACTGATCAGTCATTTTCTTTTCTGTTTTCTTTTATTGCTGTCATATTTGGATTTTGGTATCAATGTTTTCTTATTTTATAAGAATCATCCGGAAGCTTTGGTTCTTCTATGTTCTGTAACAATTTAGACAGCATTGGAACTATCTGACTTTTAGAAGCTAAATAAACTGCACCTGTGAGAACTTTTGGGCCTAATGATGTTTTGGGAATTGCTTTTTGACAACTTTTCATACTTCTTCTCTGTTAATTCATGTCTGTATTTTCAAATCTCTTCTAAGATCAGTGTTGCTAATTTAATTTTTTCTTGTGAAATTAGACATTTTGTCAAGATAATTGTATATATTTCATAATACCACACACACACATAAAATCTCAAACATACAGAACAGTTGCAAATATAAAGTGTTTATCTTTCCCATAAGCCCTTTGAGTGTGATTTGTTGACATGATACATCATTATCCAAAATATTAGTGTCATTTTCCTACCAACAAGGAAAGTCTCCTTTCTAATCAAAATGCAAGCATCAAATTCAGGAAACTAACACTGATATATTACCATCTAATATCAAACTTCATTTAGGTTTCACCCACTATACTAAAAATATCCTTTACAGCCAAATGATCTAGCCCAGATCATGTGTTCCGTTTAGTTACTGCATCCTTTGGTGTGGAAGGAGACTCATTCTTTCAGTGTTTCATGATCTTGGTGCTCTAAAACATTATAGACCAGTTATTTTGTAGAATGTCTCTCAATTAAGGTTTGTCTAATGTTTCCTTAAGGTTAAATTCAGATTATGTGCCTTTGGTGGGAATAGCACACAAGTGATGAGAAAAAAAATAATGATTTTTGTGGTCAAATGTATCACTCTTTTTTATTGCATTTAGATTTTTGAGTCATAATTAGAAATCCATTCTCACATTAAGATTAAAAATGTATTCATCCATGTTTTCTTTCTACTTAAACTTTACAATTAATTATTTGAATATATGTCCATCTTTCTTTGATCTGAATCCCTCTTTGAGAGGCATGCTGCTTTAGTCATTGATGAATTAACAGTACTTGGCACATAACACTAGTTACTCAATAAGTGTTTATAGACTGAATAAATGAATGAGTAAATTATGTCCATTATAAACACACTCTGTTTAAGAAATATATGTTGCCTCTTCCCATGGTTTTATTTTCTCTCCTATGCAAATTCAAAATTGAGAAATTTTTTCTCCTGGAGTAAAAGGAGAACATAGCATTTTATACTGCTACATTAGAACGTGTGATTATTTCTCCCC
Source organism: Suricata suricatta (assembly GCF_006229205.1). Lineage (NCBI taxonomy): Eukaryota > Metazoa > Chordata > Mammalia > Carnivora > Herpestidae > Suricata > Suricata suricatta. Next base: position 80,171,813 of record NC_043705.1, on the reverse strand, counting down.
AGAGTAATTCTCAGAGTGTGGCCGGCCCTCCACAGATCCTCCCAGGGCTTCTCCCTAGTAGTCATCTCAGTGTGTCAAAACCACTTGATCCCTTATAAGCACTTCACATGTCTTCAGACATCACACTTTGTAGATTTGTTGTCACTATCAAAACTCCTCAAGCTAGACAAGAAGGATCTCTCTCTGGGTATAAAAGCCAAGAACATTGAACAAGAGTAACTTTTAATTAAAATCCACTGAATTGAGCACAACCATATCTCTCACTCTAGTTTTGACCTCCTATCAAATCTGTAATTTAACCCACAGGGAGTTTGTAAAGCTTCAGAAGAATACACTGCTTTCTGACATTTTCCTGGTTTTCTTCTCCAGACAAGGTTGTTCGATCTCAATCTAAGAGCCATTCAATTTGGTAAATCTCTTCACAAATAATTTTTAAAAATGTTTCATACCTTTTACAAGCAAATAGCAGTTTTATTCAAAGATTCTTCAAGTAGTAAGCAAACAAAAGAAATTATTATTAGAAATGCTAAGAGGAAGTAGATGTTATCATTGAATTTCTTCCCCTGTTGAGAAAGTATTACATGAGAAGCTAAATTAAAAAATGTCAAAGGAAAGAACTTCAGAATCTGATCAGATAATCTGATCTGATCTCTCAAGTATGTGTCATCAATTTTGCAGAATCAATATCCTAATGGTCATTTGTCTCTTGATGGGCTTCAGTTTTCAGAGTGTAAGAGTAGGAATTTTGTGGGTGTGAGGAAAGATTGATTGTGTTATGACTAAGGCCAATTGTTGAGAAGGGGCAAGCAGGTGGTAGATCTTCAACTCTTCTGATTAGCTAGGGAAAGCTAATGCTTCTCATGAAGCATAAGGAAAGGACATTACCACAATAGCCCTTGAGACAGAAGGGAGGGGACAGCATTCTACTTTGTGCTATGAGAAAATGCACTTGAAATGGCAAGATAGGAAACACCTACAAAAATAGTAGAAGACATGGTACTAGTGGCGAGATCCAGACTGAGCACAACTAAACAGTAGCCTCTTTGTCATACTTGTCCCTGAAAATACAGATTGTTATCTCCTGTCTTCTATCAAAAAGGGTTTTTAAGAAATGTCAATTGAAAGAGCTGATAGGAATAAATCATTCTTATAATATGGGACAAAATATTACATTTTAGATTTCCTAAATCAATTTTATCTTTGTTATACTTTTTAAATGTTTATTTATTTGAGAGAGAGCATGCATGCACATGAGTGGGGGATGGGCAGAGAGACATGGAGAGAGAGAATCCCAAGTAGGCTCTGCAATGTCAGCACAGAGCTCAAGGCGGGGCTCAATCCCACAAACTTGGGAGATCATGGCCTGAGCCAAAATCAAGAGTTGGACACTTAACCAGCTGAGCCACCCAGGCACCCGTCTGTTCATACTAAATACAGTTAAATCATTGGAATTATCTCCAAATATTAGGGTCTAGTTTTCTTGTTATTTCAGAAAACGAAAACTCAGAAAACGACAGACAAGTTAAAAGGTGATCCAAGCATAGACATGTATTTGGGTATACAATTATTTCTACAACCACTGTTTGATCTAAATATGCCTTCTTAGTTCAAAAATGCATAATAGCAGGCAAAAGATAATTTTCTGCAATCTATGTTAAATCTTTCCATGTTTCAAAATGTAGAAACTAAAACTTTTCTTTGGATCCAGGCCATCACAAGAATTTTTGAAAAACAGTTGGGACTCATTTTATTAGGATTCATTTTACTCTGAGGGAGGTTTACACAATCCATGATCACTATAGGCTTAAAGGCATTTAGACCTATTATTATTTTTTTAAATAGTTTATTGTCAAATTGGTTTCCATATAATACCCAGTGCTCTTCCCCATAAGTGCCCTCCTCCATCACCACCACCTCTTTTCCCACCTCCCCCTTCCCCTTCAACTCTCAGTTCATTTTCAGCATTC
>NC_043705.1:80158533-80169746 GCF_006229205.1 Suricata suricatta | reverse complement strand
TTCCCTCTTCCCCTCCCCCTGGTCCTCCATTAGGTCTCTCCGGTTCTCCTGTTAGACCTATGAGTGCAAACATATGGTATCTGTCCTTCTCTGCCTGACTTATTTCACTTAGCATGACACCCTCAAGGTCCATCCACTTTCCTACAAATGGCCATATTTCATTCTTTCTCATTGCCATGTAATACACCATTGTATATATATATATATATATATATACAAATATACACACTACATCTTCTTGATCCACTCATCAGGTGATGGACATTTAGGCTCCTTCCATGTTTTGGCTATTGTTGACATTGCTGCTATGAACATTGGGGTACATGTGCTCCTATGCATTAGCATTTCTGTATCTCTTGGGTAAATCCCTAGCAGTGCTATTGTTGGGTCATAAGGGAGTTCTATGGATAGAATTTTCTAATTGCCTGAGAATCTAAATTAATTCTTGATCGTAAGATTAAAGGTTATCAGCAGCTTAATACTAAAATCAGGATTGTTAATGTTACAGTTCTATTCATATGTCTTGGTTTACTGAAAAATAATTTCATCTAGTTGTTTTCTAAATTATTGCAGCCATTCTTTTGACTTTCCTAATAGCAATAGAACTTAGGATATCACAGGAAGAATGACCATTTTCTCCACTTTGGTTAACTTTATTTTTATTTTTAGGTGTGCAAAACAGTAAGTAAATGAGTCTACTTTAATATACAGAAAAATACCAAGAGTTTTCAAATAAGCTTTATAAGGGATCAATAACTACTTCTCCCTAACTTGAAAAGAAGCTGAATATGCAAGTAAACAAAAAAAATCTTGATTTAAAAGCCCTGTGGCCACTGGAAATCAGCAAAAATTGAACAGGTTATCTATGGCTAAATTCATATTATGATTATGATGGTCAATGACTCATTTTAATTGTTTCTATTTACCATTACACAGTCCATATTCCTAGCTATAGGGAAACAGCTGAACTACCTTTGCCAACTTTAGAGACTTAACTTGTGACTCAGGTTCAATTTCACTGTATATCGTAGCCAGAGCTTCTGTGATCAACAGCAAAAACAAGAATGTTCTCTTGTAATAAATATTAGCAAAGGGTATGTATATTTCTGCTCTTCAGATGACTGTGTCGGTTTAATCTAATTTTAGTTCAAAGAGTCATTCATCTCTGGTTCTGCATCAGGGACAAAAATTACTTTATTTGATTAACTGTGAGGACTGGGAAGAAATCTTCCATATATCTTAATATTCAATTCTAATGCATTCATTAGGAAGAAACAATTCCATAACCTCAAGTAAATCGTCTCAAATTGGAATGGTCAAAACAAAAATGTTAATATCCAAATAGAATTTAGTGTGTTACATAAGCATGTGCAATCATCTAAATTAAAACTAATCACTCTGTATCAGAAGCAGTAATAAAAGCCAAGTTCTGCCCCAATGTTCTCCAGTGAAGCATGTATAATTCATGACTCAGGTAAGCTTTCCATCTCCCCTGTGTCTTCCACAAGATTTTACCAATTTTATTATTCAAACTGAGTCTCTTTAGAGCACTTTAGCCATGGCAGAATTGAAATATACTAGACATACTAGACATCACACCTTCTGATGTTACTACTTGGAGACTGTTCTTAGGACTTGATGCAAAGCCAAGTTTCAGCAGGTCTTCCTGGACAAAGCAAAATCCCAGAACTTAGCCTCGCTTCAGAGCTTCCCACTTTCCCTGAATCTGCCCTGATTCCTCTCCATATTCTCCAACGCTCTCCCTCAATTAAAATGTTTTCTGGTATCTGGTCCCACCTTGTCTTTCCAGAAAGCTGCTTATAATGGAAAATTTAAAGTTCCTGTTTTATAGCTGAAATGTCTTAGTAGCACTTTTTACATCACAATAAATGCACCCATCAATAGTATCACCAGTTTTGCACACCACATTTATGCATTCAGCTAACATTTACTGAGCTCCTACTGTGGGTGATGTGCTAAAGTCAGAAAAAAGACTCAAGCTCTGCCTCCATGGGGGGAACAAATATTGTGGACCAAATGTTAAGACAGTGGTGCTAAGAGGTGCTACCTCACATGAACAGGAGATGTACAGAAAAATTTCCAGAGAAAGACAGTTTCGCCCAATCTTAAAGGATGAGTAGGAGTACCTAGGTGGTTGTAGAGGAGGGAGAATAAGGGAAAGAACTCCGGCAGGAAGGGATGAACACCTACGAAGGTGGAGACTTGAGGACAAAAAACAGATTTTAGGGTAAGGTTCCAAAGTCAGTTTGGATGAGCAAAGCCAGCTCAAGGCAGAGCAGCAAAAACTGTGAGGCACTGAGCTGACTGGAGAATGCAGGCCACTTCGAAGGCACCAGCCTATAGTGGCCATGTGGGGTGGCACAGGCCCAGAGAGGCCAGAAGCAGCCAGAAATTTGGAAGTTCATGTAATAACTTACACTTTTTCATTGTTATCAGCTTTTTTTTTAATTATTACTCAGTAGGCAAAATCAAACATATTACGTATTTTGTGGTAGGCTGAATAATGGCCTCTAACATAATTCAGATGCTAATCCCTGGAATCTGTAAATATGTTACCTTATGTGGCAAAAAGGTACTTTGCAGACGTAATTAAATTAAGGACCTTGAGATGTGGAGATCATCTTGGATTCTTTGAGTGGACCCTAAATGTAATCTCAAGTGTCCTTAGAACAGGGGTAAATGGGGAGATCTGGATTACAGATGAGAAGTAGGAGAGGAGATGATGGGAGCAAGAGGCAGGAGTGATGTGAGGAACAGGTCAGGAGCCAAATAATGCAAGCAGTCTCAGAAGCTAGAAAAGGCAAGAAAGTGGATTCTCCCCCAAAACCTCCAGAAGGAACCAACTCTGTAATATCTTGAACTTAGCCCAGAGAAATGATCTCAAATGTGTGGACTCTAGAACTAGAAAATAATTAATCTGTGTTATTTTAAGCCACTAAGTTCATGGAAGTTTGTTACAACAGCCACAGGAAAATAATATATCTTCCAACCTGATTCATCTTTTGAGGAGTCAGTTGCATGTGTGTTTGTGTGCCCAGCTTGACATTAGACTATAGAAGTGAGCCTAGACCAAGCTCTTGGTATTCTACCTGCTACCCCATTTGGAAACATTTGTTTAGATGCCATTCTACCCTACTAGATACTGTGAGTTCCTTAGGGACGGGGACTGCCTCTCACTCTCTCTGTGTCTCCATCATCTAGCAGAGTGCTTGGCACATATTCTTTGCTTGTTTAGTAAATAAAATGCAAGGTAGAAAGGGAGGCTGGTGCCAAATCACCAAGGTCTTATTATTACCATGCCAAGAAATTTGAATTTTATATTGAAGGAAATGGGGAACAAATAAAATATTTTAAGCATAGGAGGGACATGATGGTTTTGCTTCCTGGAAATTGACAATATCTTAAGGATAATTTAGAAAATCACAGCTGAAAACAGGAGATTGGTTAGAAAGCTGTTTCATTAACACAGGAATCCTATAAACCAAGACTAAGTTAGTGGCAGTGGGAATACAAAGAAAATTGATCATATATTGGGGGGACTTAAAAACTGGTTCAGGGATGCCTGGCTGGTTAAGTCAATAAAACATGCGACCCGGGGTCATGAGTTCAAGCCCCGCACTGGACATAGAGCTTACTTAAATTTTTCTGTTAATAAAAAATAAAGACTGGTTCAAAATTCTGAGACAAAAAAGGAAAAGTTTTAATTGACTCTCAGGTTTGTGGTGGCAAAAGTTAGGTGGAAAGGAGAAATATGGGAAAGAAGATGAAATCAGTTTTGACAGGTGGAGATTACAGTGTCCATGGGACATCAAAATGTAACTATTCATTTGATTACATCTTCATGAGTTTAGAAGGGCAGTTTGAGGTAGAGAAAGAGATTCTGTCAACAATAATTGAAGCTATGAGTTGTGATGACATGACTCAAAGAATGTGCATAGATCAAGAGGAAAAGAGAGGAGGATAGAAGAGAATGTAGAAGAGGAGCTCAAAACTAGTGACATTTAAGAGAAAAATACAGAAGAGTAGTTCCTAAAGTAAACAAAGGACAAAAAAATCAGAGAAGGGAAGAAAAGTAAAAAGAAACTCAAATTACTGAAACCAAAGGTACAAAAATATAAAAAACAGAAATGTGGTTGTCAGTATCAAACACAGAGAGTAACTGAGATTTTAAGACAAATTTGTTTAAAGAATGTAGCAACTACAAGAATATAAATTTCCTTAGCAAAAGAAATTTCCCTGGTACAGCAAGATAAGGGCATAAGGCAGAAATCAGACTGCAAAGGACCAAGTAGTAAATGAAAAGGCAGGAGAATGAAAACAATGAGCAGAGATGGAGAGATTAGCTCTGGATACACATTGCAATTAAACTGGTAGGTTTCTTGGGGAAAAGTAAAGAGGTTTCTGCCTGATTAATTCTATTTTGTCTGTACAGTGGGAGTCAAGATCCTGAGAGAAATGGTGAGTTAGAAGATATGAAAGCAGTAATGCAGGCTTGAAATAGTCAGCAAAATGATGGAGAAAGAGCTGAATAAATTCAAGGCAGCAAGGAAGATTAGCATACACTGGAGGCCATCAATCCATGAAGGTTCCATACCAAACCAGTTGTGTGATTCATCTCCAGGATAGTACAGTGAAAACAAGGTCCAAAGAGTTAAGAGTATCTGTATGTCATGGATCTCTGCTAGAAGGCAGGAAGTGGACCCAGGACCAAGCTGATAGCCTGAGAAATGACGGGATTAACAGGAAATTAGGGAATAAGGCAATAAAAGAACCAAAATGATACAATGTCCTAGTTATATAATAACATGTAGGGGTCTAATATTTAAGTGGGGTCTGATCTGGTTCAAAGATCAGCCACAGAGCACATGACTAAGTGGGAGGTGGCAAAAGTTCTTAGAGCCACTGAGGGTAGGAATCCTAAGACAAACAAAATAGAATAGATACTGATGTCACACAGAACGACTTCAGGAGAGAAATAATGCAACAATTTGATGAAGTTCTATGAAGCCCCATTCTGCATCAGGTATTACATTAAGTGATAAGTCAGAACCTACATGAATAAAAGACTGCACAATTATTGTTCAGAGTAAAAGTGGTAAATATATCCCATTTAATATGTGATAAATAGTAACTGATATGGAATACCCACCCAACCATACTGGGCATACAAAGGAGAAGGCGTGGTAAACAACTTGGCAAGTTTGGAGAAGACTTCCCCAAGAATTTAATATTTGCCAGAGTTACTAGCAAAAGTTATATTAGGAAGCAGATAGCTGACAGTGATAAAGAGGAGTAAAGGGCAGCCAGTCCTAATGATGTGCAAGTGAAGAGGTACAGGCACCAAAAGTATACAGCAGGGAAATGACATCTCCCCTCCATATGTCTGGCTGCCCTAGGTGCCACCTAACATATTCAGCACACCATTTCCACACCTACTGGCTTTAAATACCACTTTCAAGACTTCAGTTTCCTTATCACATCTTTCCATTTCTTTCCAGTTCCTTCACCAGTTCATTTTCAAAATAAAGTCTCAATTCTTATATTACAGAGAAACAAACGTGAAAACTATTTGTTTTACTTGCCCAACATCCCCATCCCAACAGTATTTCCCACCACTTGTCTATCACATCATCTGCTTCCCGTCTTTCTGATTCATTAACGCTCATGCTCATCCCATAGTCTCCAAGTATGTTCCCTATCTGTAATATTTTCCCAAATTTCCCATCTAAATTAGTTCATTTTTCCTGGCGTAGCTGAAGTTCCATGGCTCCCTTGATGCCCTTCCTTGACTTTTTTGGAATTATTTACTATATATTATAGCGTTTAGAACTGCGCTGTCTTCTCATATTCTCTAACAGTTCACATGTGCTAGACCTATCTTTCCAAATAAGGTTCCTGAGGATAGAGACCTTGCTTTATACTCCTAGTGGTTTGTAGAGTGTTGAACACACAGTAGTACCAAACTAATAAGGTAGAAAGCACCTGAGTCAGATCTCATTTTTTAAATTCAAGATTTGCTCCTCAGACTGAAATCTTTATATTTGTGAATTGAGGAACCTGTACCCTAAACACTAAGATCCCTTTCACCTGCTGCCATCTGATTCTAACAAATGCTAATTATTTTATTTGACCAGGAGTTGTGATAGTGTATATCAAGAATATCACAGGGGTGCCTGGGTGGCTCAGTCAGTTAAGTATCTGACTTTGGCTCAGGTCATGATCTCACAGTTCATGAGTTCAAGCCCTGCACTGGGCTGTGTGTTGACAGCTCAGAGCCTGGAGCTTGCTTCGGATTCCATCCTCCCTCTCTCTCTACCACTCCCCCACTCATGTTCTGTCTCTCTGTCTCTCAAAACTAAATAAATGTTTAAAAATTAAAAAAAAAAAAGAACATCACATTGCTTTGGTTCTAAGATTCTATCACATAGTAATCACCATATTTAAAAGGAGATTAAGTATATTTCAATGTATACTTTAATTGTAAGTCAAGTTTAATAAATAATTATTAAATTCATTTATTAAGCAAATATGTATTGAGTACCTATTACATGTCAGGCATAATTCTAGGCTCTGTAGGACATGATGGTATATAAAGTAGACAACATCTTTGCTCTCTTGGAGTTTATATTCTAGTGGAAACAGACACTAAATAAACATATAATGTTGGGTGTGTTATGGCACTTACATGTTACTAAGCGCTATGAAGAAAAATAAAGCATAGAAAACGAATACAGAGATATGGGGTTTGTTATAGATGAGGTGGTGATCTTAATTTTAATGTCACACAGTAAAGACATGGGTATTTTTGTAGACACAGACACAGGTATGTATAGATATAAACAGATAAAGCTAGACATATATATGAAAGGACAGATGTAAATGTTCTAGACATAGCAGTATGTGCCATATAACGAGCTAAAGTGTGTCATGCTCACAAGTTTATTTTATCTTTCCAACAATCAATGCTGTGAAATGTATTATCCCATTTTACAAATGAAAAAAACCCCTCATATTCAGAGAGTAACATGTCCAAAGTCACTTAGAAAGTGTCAGTACTGGAAACCATACTGAAATTGCATGCCATTTGCATAAGCAAGCATACTGAATTTCTTGGACAAAAATATTTTAAATTAGAGTTGGAAGAAATACCATCATGTATTCTGATCACCAGGAAAAGAAATGTATTTTCATTTTAGGGACACCCAGGTGGCTCAGTTGGTTTATTGTCTCACTCTTGATTTTGGGTCAGGTCATGATCTCACAGTTCATGGTTTCAGGCCCCCATTGTGGTCTGTGCTACAAGTATGGAGTCTGCTTGGGATCCTCTCTCTCCCTCTCTCTCTGCCCCTTCCCAGTCATGCTCTCTCTCTCAGAATAAATAAATAAACTTTTAAAAGTGTATTTTTGTTTAAATGTGTCTCGGGAAGCCTGAGTAGCTCTATTGGCTAAGCATCTGACTTCAGTTCAGGTCATGATCTCACAGTTGATGCATTTGAGTCCCACACTGGGGGCTCTACTGTTAATGCAGAACTCACTTCAGATCCTCTGTCCCCCTTTATCTGCCTCTCCCCTACTTGCACACACACACTCTCTCTCAAAAGTATATAAATATTTTTTAATAAATAAATAAATAAATATGTCTTAAAAGATCAGAGATCCTTTGTGTATTTAAGAATTGTAATGGATTATACCACCATAAAAACCAATAACATAGCTTAATATGAAGAGATCTCTAAGATATATGGTTATACAAAAAAGCAGGTTGTAAAATTGCAATATATCATGCTTCCATTTATACAGTTTTCCTTATTTGTGTATATATGTGCAGTATATCTCCAGAAGGATTAAAAAATATTGGTAATAGTGATTGCCCTAGAGATGAGTAAGGAAACTTTTTACTGCATATATATTTTATAACTCTTAAACTTTTTTCATGTGCATGTGTTGCTTATTTAGAAATAAATTTTTAATTTTTTAAATGGGATAATAGATGTCAAAAGAACACCCAAAATTGTGGATACAATAATCTTGCATAAATAGGTACTCTTCTTAACAAAACATAAATATTTTTCGTAAGAGAGCTTTCATTAATGTGTGGCCACACTGAAAACTGATGTTATGATAAGCTTGGCCTACTGTATGTTTGTTGAACCACATTCCTCTATAAGCAAAAAATAAACAATTGGACAGTAGCCAGAAAGTAGAAAGTGACAACATAAACAATCTAAGCACTATAAAGTTATTTTCCATCAGACATCTAAAGAATGACAAGAGCTCAAAAGTTGCTTGTGAGTATTACAGAATAAAAATTTAGATATTTTTCAAAAATTTCCTCATATATGGCATTTTCCCTTCCAACTTCCAAATCTCTGCCAAGAACTTACAAGGGAATATCAGAATTCTTTTTGTAGAAAATTACAAGAATGCCAAATGCCAGTATTATCCTGTTATTTAATGTATTTTATTTTTTTATCTTTTTTTATCTTGATACAGTTGATATTAATCCTTTGCCCTTCTGAGTTGTGAAATATAAGTTTTTAGTTATAATAGGTATAGTAAAAAGTTTTACCTAATTCAAATCCATGCCTCTGCATTGAAATAGGAGGTGGAGTCAGGGTACAACCTCAGTATCATCTACTGGGAATTTAGACCTGTAATTAGCTATCTTTGGTATCATCACTTGCTGTTCAATATCACTGCAACTGAGAAAGCATTTATCTGGCAATAAAAAGCTCTTTATATGTTATATGTGTCAGCTTTGTGTAGTTAGGCAGATGTGTAATTAACTCTCCTTTATAACAAGCTTTGTGGAAGAATGTAGGAGTACAGATAGTGAAATTGTGGCGGGTTGATACACTATGTCATTTTGTGGGCTAGTTATGGTGCCAAAAAAAGAAAGGGGCTGAGTCAACACAACTTGCAACACAGCATCACAGCAATCTTTAATTTCTAAGATTATTTAGAAATAACTGATGATGGTCTGACACACACTGACCCTGCATCTATAGAATGGTGGGCTCTTTGCTTTGAAACTTCACTCACAGTGGTGAGGTTGCCACTCAAGTTTTCTTCCTTACTGAATAAACAGCATATATGTTTAAAGCAGAAATTTCATCAGCATAAAACTAATTGGGCAGAAACGAGGCTTTTTTGACCTTACCATCATTAGCATCTTATAACCAAACAACTCAGATACCTTTGAATCCTTTGCTGAGTTCCATGAATTATTAAGTGGAGAGTCTGATGGTTTATCCAATTAATGATATATATCTTTTCCAGGAAGGATTTATTCATCTCTAATAAATGTTTACCATGTTGTGAGATTAAAAAAAATAATAAAACACTTGTAATTTGAGTCAAGAAAACCCACAAGATTAATGTGACTCGTTAATAAGTAGTTAGAGTAAGAATAAAATGAGCTTCATCTGAAATGTAAAAAAATAAGTAGAGCAAATTTTCCATTAGAGTGGTTTCAAAATGGAAAAGAGGGGCGCCTGGATGGCTCAGTGGGTTAAGCGTCTGGCTTCGGCTCAGGTCATGATCTCAGGGTTCCTCGGTTCGAGCCCCACGTCAGGCTCTGTGCTGACAGCTCAGAGCTTGGAGCCTGCTTCAGATTCTGTGTCTCCCTCTCTCTCTGACCCTCCCTTGCTCATGCTGTTTCTCTCTGTCCCTCAAAAATAAATAAAAAACATTAAAAAAAAAACCAAAATGGCAAAGAAACATAATGAAAAATATTCCCTTTGATGAAACACAAACATTGAGATGGGAATAACAATTACAAAAAGATGCTCTTCTATATGTAAGGCCCATGATTAGAGAGTGTATCAGTTATATATGTGAACCATATACTTGAGACAAGAAACACTCTAATCTGAAAAAAAAATAATGCCTGAAAACATCCTATGTCTACAAGTGGACCTGGTATCTCACCTTCTATGCATGCAACTAGATTTTTTTTGAGCCCCAGTTTCCTTTAAAGCCTTGATTATATATACATGAACAATTAGGTAATCATTTTTTTCCATCCATTCTGATATAGCAAAACAACATTCAGCTTTATACAAAGAAGGCTTGTGCCAGGAGAAATAGAGATACATACAAAGAAGGGCAAGCAATTTTGCTCAAGTCACTAGCCTTTCTGTGCTGCTCTGTCATCCCTGAGTGAACAGATGTCATTTCCTGTCTAGCAGACATAAAACAAGATAATGGGAAGAACATAAAAGAGATATTAATGATAATCTTTCCTTCTCTGTACTGAAGAAGGAACCTACATTTGTTCAGAGCAGTTAAGAACATATGCAAAAGAAAATAAGCATCTATACACCCAAAGAGAGAATAAGTAATAGTATTTGATCAGCTACCCAATGGGAAAAATTATGTAGGTATAGGCAATTAGAAGTAAAAACTATGTAGTTACAATCAATTAGAAGGATGAGAGGGTAGGAAAATTTGTCTTAACTCAAAGCAACAGTTTAAATATTATGTATAGGTAAAAGAAAGCAAGAGATATCCAGGAAACAATGAAGCCATGTCACAGATAGGTAGAGAAAGGAAAGAGGTCAATTTGGAAAAACAAGAGATACAAAATATAGACTCTAGATATGTTCCTTTTGACATTAAATACTCCCATTGGAAGGTCTGAGCAAGGTAATACCAAGTGAAAGTTAGTTATGTATAAGTATAGAGCTTAGCTATATAAAAGGTCCCTGAAATTTTGAATTTTTTTGTTTTTTTAATTTATTTATTCTTTTTCAGTAGGCTCCAACTCCAACATAGGGCTCTAATTATTTTTTTTTATTTTTTAATAGCTTATTGTCAAATTGGTTTCCATACAACACCCAGTGCTCTTCCCCATAAGTGCCCTCCACCATCACCACCACCTCTTTTCCCCCCTCCCCCCTTTCCCTTCAACCCTCAGTTCATTTTCAGCATTCAATAGTCTCTCAAGTTTTGCATCTTTCTCTCTCCCCAACTCTCTTTCCCTCTTCCCCTCCCCCTGGTCCTCCATTAGGTTTCTCCGGTTCTCCTGTTAGACCTATGAGTGCAAACATATGGTATCTGTCCTTCTCTGCCTGACTTATTTCGCTTAGCATGACACCCTCAAGGTCCATCCACCTTCCTACAAATGGCCATATTTCATTCTTTCTCATTGCCATGTGTATATATACCACATCTTCTTGATCCACTCATCA
>NC_043705.1:80090767-80158433 GCF_006229205.1 Suricata suricatta | reverse complement strand
TCTAAATGAACCAGCCTGATGTCCCTGAAATTTTTAGTTTGTTACAAATGCATATTACTTAACTAAAGGTTATATCCTCATCTGGACATAGCTGAGAACATTTGAAGTAAGCAACAGGAGCCTTTAAATATCTAGAAGGTAAAAATCACAAATGAATACACTAAAGTCACCCCACTCACCATTAGAAAAGTGACTTTCTCTCAGAGCCTGTTCACTCTTATTTTAGAAAGAATCTAATTCTCCTCCCCATTGCAGTTAATATGCAAGAAATTAAAAGGGGTCACTTCTAGATTCAGGCATTCTGACAGTTGTAATATTTGATAGTTGGCAGTCTCACAATGAAGGAAGAAGAAAAAAGTACTTAAAAAGTTATTAATTGAGAGATGTGGATAATTATTTACTTAAAATTGAGATTACCTCAGTACAAAAACTTCATTAAATCATTTGAATGCTTTGTTTTTGTTCTCTAATAATTTTGTTCCTGTAACAGGAGCTCATGTGAAGCAATTCTGGCCAACAAATAATGGCCTAAAAATGTACCAAAAGCCAACGTTTCTCTGATTTTCTGACCAATTTTAGATGTTACATCCTTTTACTTAGTTTCCCGTTATAACATGTGACTGCACTCACACTAGACATTTACAATATTTGGTTGAAGAGAGCTGAACGAAGGTTACTATGCAACTACAGTATCTTCCTTGTAATGCTGTAATCACATTTTTGCAAGGAAATAACAAATTTTTAAATAAGTGTTTAAAGGCATACAGAGTCTAAGAAAATGTCTTTTTTTTTTTTTTTAACTAGGCAGAGTTCTTGCCAACACAGTTCTCTTCTCATTGATTTCATATCATACAAACTGGTGTAAGTGAACGTATAAAAATGGAAATTGCTTCAAGGCTGAATGCAACCCTGATAAAGCAGTCATACTTTGCTGCATTTTTATATTAACCATTAACCCACAAGAAACTGAAAACATGCTAAAGTGTAGTCCAGGGTCTGTCTTTGTACCTTGGGCTACCAGACTCCTGTCCAAACGTGTCTAGAGACACAGATGAGGATAGTACCATCACGTGCAAACCCAGAGCAAAATGCCCCCTTCTGGCACCACATGTTGTAATGCCTAAAACAAGGAGGAATAATAATCATAGCAATGTATTTTATGTACTTATTATGCCCAGGTACTGTTCTAAGCTTGTTCCTTAAATTAACCCATTTAATTTTTTTTAAAGTACTGTCAGGCAGGATTATTAGATATATCTAATTACGAGGCAAATGTGGTTGAGAGATTAAGTAACTTGACCATGATCACAAAGCTGGAAAGCAGAGCCTAAATTCCAAAGCATGTCTATCACATGGAAACTCTTAGGTACCTCAGCTGAAACTTCTGCTTCTACTGATTAATCACTATACCTTTCAACCAAATACTAAGATTTGTTTTATGCTTAGAGTGTTGACAATATGATACAGCACCACCATTTCCCTAATTATTGCTCTCTGTCACTCTAGTTTTACAAATAGAATAAAGAACAGTGAAGCAGAATTCTAAAATACAACATCAGCAACCTTTTTGCTCTACAGGAAATGTCAACAACTCAGTGTGTGGCCCCCTCCTCAATGTTAACAGAAGTCCTCACTCTAACTGCATACATCCTTGTTAAGGCAAATATGGGCATATCATGCTCTTGAGATTTGGTTTATTGCTTCGCCATTCCATTATTCAGGATTCTTTTGATTGCAAAAGACAAAAACCAATTCAACTAACTCAAGCTATTAGCTACTATAATATTAAGTAGCTATTGCTACTGTTCTCAAGCAATGTAGTTGTATAGTCTCCATCTCTCAACTTGGTTTACACCATGTGGCTTTCATTCCCAGGCTGACCTCAAGTAGTGTTAAAACTGCCGTAAGAAAGTATAGTCTTAGCAACCCCAGAAAACAAAAGAGAGTTTCTCTTTACCACTGGTTCCAGCAGAAAGCTTCAGACTGATATTTATGGCTGTGACTGGCTTGCCTGGATCACAGTTTCTATGGACTGCCTCTGAACTAGCATATATTGCTCTCAACTTCCATGTACCAACCACTGGCTCCAGAGGCAGGTTCAACTCCAGCTGAATCAAAGGCCTCAAATGAATCAATGAAAGAGGGTAGCTCTCTATAGGAGAATATTTTTACCCCAACATAGGGAAATAGATGCTGACTACAGATAAGCCACAAATATCCATTATATCTACCCTGGCATGACAGAAGAGTAAGTTACTATCCTGTCATCACTTTAGGCAGATATTGAGTTCAAAATGACTTCCTTATAATGGACTAACCTGTAGTGAGTCAAATAAGAGAGAGCTGAAGAACATTCACGAGGTTTCACTGAATCATATCAATGCACATGTGTAGACACAGCAGCAGCAGCAGCAGCAGCAGCAGAAAACTTAGCCAACTATGGCAGTCATAGATGAGGGGGCTAATTTGGGCAAAGTTAACCTTAAGCAGAGAAGGCAAAGAGGCACTGCTATTAAAGTAATTTGCCACATCACAGTCAACAGATCAAACTCACATGCTAAGGTTTACTGTGAAAGTAACTGCACGTAATGCTTGCATCAGACTTTGTAGTGTTGCAAATAGGCAGAGAACAATGTTGTCAGCAGTAATATCTTTAAATGCCAAAAATGCTATTTGGAAATAAAATAGGAAAGAACTTCAATATTCTCTTGCACACATAAGTTACCCTAATTTAATCCAATCTGTCATGCTACATAGGTTTCCATTCATTGCAGTTACCCAATTTAGATAGTTCTTTTCTTATAAATATATTGTGTTAAGAAGTTTCATTTGGAAGAAGACGGAAAAGAAGAAGAAGGGGAAGAAGATGAAGGGGAAGAGCTTGTTTCATTAGTAAGTCAGTGCTTTTAAAGTTTGAGTCAATTTTCCCTTTGAAAATATATAATAAATGATGACTGGGTCCCAAGCCTAGACCATTAGTATCAATCAAGTAATCTGTATGTGCTTGATATAGTGCCTAGCACCCTGTAAACATTTTACAGATTATAGATGTTATTATTAGTTATAATATGGTAAGCGTGAACAAAATCAAAATGTTTTTTTTTTTTAATACTAAGTGTTAAGCTAATGAGCATTTACAAACATGGCAGGGACACTCAGTTACTATGAACAAACAGGCTGTTAGTTTTAATTCCTAATTCCACTTCATATAAGAAAGTATTTAGGGGCACCTTGGTGGCTCAGTCAGTTAGGCATTCAACTTTTGATTTCAGCTCAGGTCATGACCTCAAGGTTCATGGGATCAAGCCCTGCTCTGTGCTGACCGTGCAGAGCCTGCTTGGGATTCTCTCTCTCTCTCAAAACAAATAAATAAATATTTCTTTTAAAAGATGATATTTAATATATTTCAGCTTAATGAATGTTTATTATTGCCAAAAAAACAAGTAGGGAATTATCTTAATATGCTTCAGAACAGAATATTATTTAAGTTATGATATTAAAATTAAAATTTGGGATTCTATGTAGTTGCAAAACTGAATCAAATATTTTGAGTACAAGTAGATCCATACAGCTGGGAATATTTAATGAATCGCTTTTTATTTACCAAGAACTTTTCATAATTTCTCCTTCCACATGCTTACATCCGATGCAATTCCATTTATAAATTGAGGACACGGTATATTGCTATTACCAAAAAAAGAACTGTAATAGGGACACAGCCATAATTGAATTTACATCTTAATTATTTACACTCTTCACTTTGTAGCCTGACTATTCTATGCCTCAAAGCTGTTTTGCAGACAAAATATCATCCAGGATTAGTAATGCAGATACTCTTTTGACATAAGGGACAAGGCCTTTTTGGTAACTTGCATAACTTCTCAGTAAAATTTACTTCATTTAAGAATTAATTTCACAGATCTATTACAGAATAATCAGATGCTAATCTTGATGTTTTTGAAATTACTTAACTGTTAAATATACCTAAATGCTATCATTAATCTGACCATATTTGTTTCAGGACAACCTGGGAGAGAATTTTTTCAATCAAATGTCTTTAAGAAATAAATAAACATAGATAATCATGGGTGTCTAAAAAATTCAACGGCTTAGTGTCAATAAGATTGCCTCATTAGGGTTTAGACTGCTACTTTCCAAGTATCTGGCATACTGCTACCTACAAAAGAGATGAAACAGAGACATCAGATTAGCTGAACTGTGCTTCATTTTCTTTTCCATTCACTCAGTAACTAGTTATTGAGCAACTATTATGTGTCAGGCATGTTTCTAGGTTCTTTTTTTTTTTTTACTATCTTTTATGTCTTTATTTTTTTGAGAGAGAGGGACAGAGAGTGAGAGGAAGAGAGGTAGAGAGAGAGACACACACACAGAATCTGAAGCAAGTTCCAGGCTCTAAGCTGTCAGCACAGAGCCCTACACAGGGCTCAAACCCACGGACTGTGAGATCATGACCTGAGCCAAAGTCGGCTGCTTAACCAACTGAGCCATCCAGGTGCCCCGGCATGTTTCTAGGTTCTAAAAGGAGACAGGAGTAAATAAGACAAAGTCCCAATCCTCCAAGGAACTTAATTCTGCTTGAGAAAGACAAACAATAAATTATTAGGCAGTATTATTTCTCCAATGAAGAAAAATAAAGAGGATAAGATCAAGGTTGTGGAGAGGAGGACAGTGATCAGGAAAGTCCTTTCTGAAGAAGTATATTGCTATTACCAAAAAAAGAACTGTAATAGGGACATAGCCATAATTGAATTTATACTTGAGACTTAAATAAGAAAGTAAGCCATGCAAAAATTAGAGTGCAAAGGCCCTGAGATGCAAAATCTCACTGTGTTACAGAACAGCAAGACCATGGTAGCTAGAACAAGGTGAGAAGGTCAGAGGGAAAATGATAAAAGATGGAGTTACAGAAACAGGAAGAGGCAGACCCTGTAGAGCATGCAGGTCACAGTAAGGAGTTTGCATTTACTTTAACTGCAATAGGAAGCCATAGGATGGCTGGGAATAAGAGAGTGACATGATAGGAAGTCTGGAAAAGAGACTCTAAGGAGGCAAGGAGACTATTTCAAACTGGGCAAAGTCTGACACTATCGCACTATTAACATATTGACTCTATACTGCCTATTTTCCAAGATGAAAAATAAAAATAGTTTCTGTGCAAGTGGCATGTTGGGGACAGAAAAATCAGCTATTTAGCTGAAGTGGAACAGATGCAGCTAGAATAAAATACCTGTTTCTATAATGACTATAGAGAAACTGCTTACCTGAAGGCTTGCCTGAAGAACCAATTTACAGAGGTTCTTTGTGGATGGATGCTAAATTAGAGAAGAGTGTTAAAGGTCAGAATATTTTGAAATACATATACCACCTTGTCGTCCCCCCCTCCTCCTATGACAACGTGGCTCCTGGGTGCTGTTATGAATAGAAAAGCATGATGGGTACTACAGGCAATAAACACCTTCTTCCAAGGTAAAATGCTGCCATCTTGAGGTTTCCAGAAAACAAAAATAATGTAAAAAAAAAAAAAAAAACAAGCAAAAAAACCCCTGTGCCTGTTTGTTGTGTCTATATGCCAGGTATTTGATTTGGGGAAAAAATTATAAAGGCCATTAATTTAAAAGAATCAAGAAGTCATCTAACCAGTCTCATGCTCTTGCTTTGCCTGATTCAACCTGTGCTCTATACTGGGCCTTAAATTCATTTGAAGTAGAAAGGATATATTTATTTTGGATTTTTTTCTCCTCTGCAGCAACTAACACTAGGCCTAGTACCTTTACAAATGATAAATCTTCTGCATCCCTTTCATGATCTGGACCTATTCAGGTTTTTTATTTATTCAATTTTGGTAATTTATATTCGTCTATGAAAACATCAATTTCCCAGATTTTTAAATGGTCATAGAGTTGTACATAATATTCTTCCATAAAAGTTTGAGTCTCTCATCTACCAATGGTTATATATTATTTTTATACATTAGTATTATATCTTTTTTATTTTCTCCTTTTATTGTAGGATTTTGAGCAGAAAAAAATGGACAAACTTGAGCTTCTGTCCCAGGAAGACAACACTTAGAATCATTATCGAATGGACCAAAAGGGAGAAGACAGAGGAACACCATTCAGGAGACAGCTACCCCATCTCTAATTAGTAATGACTGGAATCCGAACTAGAGAAAAACAGAGTTAATGGATCCTGCAAAACAAATCAGCAGGAAATGATGACTACTAATATCTGTTTATAAGAGAAAGGAAAAGGTTAACACGATGCTGCAGTTTCTAGCCCAGGATGAAAACCAAAGTGGGGAGAATAATGATTTCTTCTGAGGACATTTGAATTTCAGGTGATGGAAGGATAGCTTTGTAAAAAAGTCGAATCAGTTTGGAGCTATAAATACAAATCAAAGCTAGGGATTATAGCTGAAGCTGTGACAATGCATAGATCAGATGGAAAAAATATACAGAGATAGAAAAAAGTGAGCGTATTAAAATGTCAATAATTGAGTTTTTTCTAAAGACTCACACTTTAAGGGAGCTGAATAAAATCAGAGAGCATATGAGAGAAACCAAAAAGGTCAAGGATTTTAAGGAAAAGGTTTTAAAAAAAAGCACAGCACAAAAGATGAAACAGACTAAACTGATAGACATTTGACTACACAAAAAGAAAAACTTTAATGTGGAACAGAGTACCATCAATAAACAAATATAAAATCTTGTTTTTATATTTAAAAAAACTATTTCTAACATGCCTGATCATAGGACTAATTCCCTAATACATGAGCACTTAAAAATCAATATGAGGGGCACCTGGGTGGCTCAGTCGGTTAAGCCTCCGGCTTCGGCTCAGGTCAGATCTCACGTTCGTGGGTTCAAGCCCTGCGTCAGGCTCTGTGCTGACAGCTAGCTCAGAGCCTGGAGCCTGTCTTCAGATTCTGTGTCTCCTTCTCTCTCTGTCCCTCCCCCTCTCATGCTCTCTCTCTGTATCAAAAATAAATAAAATATTTTTTAAAAAATCAATATGAAAGCCATAAAAGAATAAATTGATAAACTGAACTTTATCAAAAATGAAAACATTTGCTCTGTGAAAAGCTCTATGAAGAAGATGAGGGGACACCTGGGTGGCTCAGTCGACTGAATGCCTGACTCTTGATACCCATTCAGGTCATGATCTCACAGTTCACGGGATCAAGTTCCACACAGGGCTCTGTGCTGACAGCAAGGAGACTATTTGGGATTCTCTCTCACCCTGTCTATTTGCCCCTCCCCTGCTCCCCTTCTCTCTCTGCCACATGCAAGAGCACACGTGCTCTCTCTCTCTCAAAATAAATAAATAAACATTTTTTTAAAAAGGTAAGAGGCACCTGGGTGGCTCAGTCAGCTTAGCATCTGACTCTTGATTTCAGCTCAGGTCATGATCTCACAATCGTGAGATTGAGCCCCACAGTGGGGTTTGTGCTGCCAGTGCAGAGCCTGCTTGAGAGTCTCCCTCCCTCTCTCTCTGCCCCTCCCTCACTTGCTCATGTGCTCTGCCCCAAGATACGTAAACAAACAAAACGAACAAACAAAGATGAAAAGAGAAGCTGCAGAGAAGAGAAAAATAGTTGCAAACAACCTATCTGACAGGGAGTTTCATCTGGAATATATAAAGAATTCTCAGATCTCAATAACAAAAACAAATAACTCAGTAAGAAAAAAACTCAAAAAGACATGAGGAAACAGACATTTTACCCAAGATGAGTTATGAATGGTAACTAAGCCCATGAAGAAACGTTCAGCATTATTAACTGTTACAGAAATGCAAATTAAAACCACAATGAGGTATCATTACACATCTATCAGAATGTCTAAAATAAAAATTAGTGATAACACCAAATACTGGCAAGTATGCAGAGAAACTACACTAGTCATACTTTACTGGTGATATGTAAAATGGTACAGCCACTCTAGAAAAAATGGACAGTTTCTTATAAAACTAAATATGCATCTACTATATTACTATTCATGAGTCACACTCTTCAAAATTTATCCCAGAGAAATGAAAACTTACTTTCACAAAAAACCCTGTGCATGAATGTTCATACCAGCTTCATTCACAACTGTCAAAACTAGAATCAACCCAAATGTCCTTCAGTAATGGTTAAACAAACCTTGGTATGTCCATATAATGGCAAACTAGTCAGCAGTAAGAAGAATAAACTATTGATTCAAACCACCTGGATGGATCTCAGGGTCATTATGCTTAGTAGAAAATGCCAATCTCAAATGGTTATATACTGTACATTTGCACTTATGGACCATTATTAAAATGACAAAACTATAGAGATGGAGAAGAGATCAGTGGGTGCTAGGGACAAGGATGAGTATGGGAACAACTACAAATTGATAGTTCCTTTTTGGAGGTAAGAGTTCTGTATCTTGCTTAATAGTGGTGGTTATACAAATCTATATATATGAGATAACAGTGCATACTACTTTACATACCCAGAGGAATAAAAATGGAAAAATATTGCAATGAAGTTAACAGTTTTGTGCCAGTTTCAATTTCCTAGTTTTCATATTGTACTACAACTATATAAAATGTCATCAATGGGAGAAACTGGGTGAAAGGTTCACAGGGCTTTGTACGCTGTTTTAGCAACTCCTAGGAGTCTATAATTGTTTTAAAACAAGGATTTTCTTAAGTTATGAGGAAATATGTTATTGCCTAGATGAAGGACTGCTAAATATGGAAAATTGCTTTTAAGCTTAGTTAGATGGTTAAACTGTTTCTGCAATGTTACATTATTTAGTATGTGAAAATAAATTAAAACGGGGAAAAAATCACTCTGAAAGTGACACATCAATAGGAAAACAAGCCAAGAACTAGAACAGACTTTTCAGTAAGAGACCTACAAAATGGTCAATGAACATGTGAAAAATTATCAAGGCCATTCTTTATCAAAGAAATACTAGTTAAAATCAGACATCATTTTTGCCTTTCACATTAGCAAAAATTTTAAAGGAATCTGTGTGACTAGGGGGAAATAGGGACTTCTATGTCCGTAAACATTTTCAGAAGGCAATCTGGAAATATTTATTAAATTTGTAGGTGGTCTTTTTTTTAAGTGTATTTATTTACTTAGAGAGAGAGAGAGAGAAAGAGCATGCATAAGCAAAGAAAGGACAAAGAGGGAGTCAGAGAATCCCAAGCAGGCTCCCCACTGTCAGCACAGAGACCATCACAGCGCTAAATCCTACCAGCCATGAGATCATGACTTGAGCCCAAACCAACAGTCTGTATGCTTAACTGATTGAGTTACCCAGACAGCCCCCGTGGTCACTTTTTATAATGCTACTCTTCTTCTCAAGAATTCATCTAACAGTGGGACCTGGGTGGCTCAGTTGGTTAAGCACCCAACTCTTGATTTCGGCTCAGGTCACAATCTCAGAGGTGTGGGATCCACTGCTGCCTCCAACTTGGTACTGGGTGTGGAGGCAACTCAGAGGCTCAGGTCGTGGTCTCACAGTACATGAGCTCAAGCCCTGCGTCGGGCAGTGTGCTAACAAACAGCTTGGAGCCTGGAGCCTGCTTTGGATTCTGTGTCTCCTTCTCTCTCTCTCTCTCCCTTCCCTGCTCATGCTCTGCCTCTCAAAAAATAAATAAATGTTTAAAAATTTTAAATCTATGGGTTGCAACTCACAGTTAAATTGTGAAATCAGGGACACCTGGATAGTGCATTCAGTTAAGCTCAGGTCATGATCTCACGGTCTGTGAGTTCAAGCCCTGCAAAAAAACAAAAATAAAAATTCTCCCTTACCCCTGTCCTCTGCCTCTCCCCCACTCATGTACACCACACAAGCATGGTCTCTCTCTCTCTCAAAAAAAAAAAAAAAACCCGCCAACTGTTCAAATCAAAGATCTATGTACATGAATAATCACTGCAATACTGTTTATCACAGAGGATTTTTACAAACATAAATATCCAACAATAAGGGATTGTTTGAAAGTTAAGATACGGCCATACAATGAAATATAAGAAGGCATTCAATTAATGCTATTTACTAATAACCTATTGTTTTTTCTAATTGCTTTATAGGTATTAACTCAGATAACTATCACAGCATCCCTATAAGGTAGATACTATCATTATCTCCATTTTTCAGGTGGAAAAAAAAGCTATAAATAGTTGAAATAATTCACCCAAGATACTCTGCTAGATGCAGAAAGTCATTGCTTTACACAGCAGTGTAGGAGCAAACAACGACTATGCATGCTGAATATGGTGAGGTGAGCTTGATAAGCAATAAGAAAATGATTTAAAGATTTTTAGCAAAATATTAAAAATACTTATGCTGTCGATTACAAATGCACAAAAAAATAAAAATAATACAAATGATAATGCACTCCAACTTATTTTTTAATGTTTTAATGTTTGTTTATATTTGAGAGCGAGAGCGAGAGAGAGAGAGAGCGAGAGCGAGCATGAGTGGGTGAGGGGTAGAGAGAGATGGACAGAATCCAAAGCAGGCTCCAGGTTCTTTCGGCACAGAGCCGTGGGGCATGAACTCACAAACTGTAAGATCATGACCTGAGCCAAAGTCAGACACTTAACCATCTGAGCCACCAAGGTGCCCCAATAAAACACATAATTATTTTGCTTGCATGTTTCCCATTGGTAAACCCATGTGACATTTTGGAAAAATGGGTAGGAAAAAGAAAGAAATGGCTAAAAAAGATGAAAGAGCAGCAAAGAAACAAAAACTGATAGTACTGAAAGTGAAATTCGAGTAGAATTTCTAGAAGAAATGAGTGACCAATGGAATGTTAACATTGCTGCTATGTGAGAGCCCCTAGATATGCAAGGAACTTAGTGAGAGTGCATTGACATAAATGAAGAAAGTGCTTATGATAGAAGGGAGGAAGATATCCCAGAAGTGACACTTGCAAAAACTTCACAGCACAGAAACCTTAAGAGATATTTCACAACATTGACAACATTAAGGATAAAATATTGGAAAGTTATCCAAACTTAAAAAATGACATTACAGAGATGCCTGGGTGGCTCAGTTTCCAACTTCAGCTTAGGTCATGATCTCACGGTTCATGAGTTCAGGCCCCACGTTGGGCCCTGTACTGACAGCTCAGAGCCTAGAGCCTGCTTCAGATTCTGTCTCTCCCTCTCTCTCTTTCTCTCTCTCTCTCTCTCTCTCTCTCTCTTTCTCTCTGGCCCTCCCCTGCTCATACTCTGTCTCTTTCTCTCTTTCAAAAATAAATAAACATAAACAAGTTTTTTTTTAATTAAAAAAAATGGGGCACCTGGGTGGCTCAGTCAGTTGGGCATTGCAGTTTGTGAGTTCGAGCCCTGCTGTGGCCTCTGTGCTGGCAGCTCCCAGCCTGGAGCCTGCTTCGGATTCTGTGTCTCTCCCTCTCTCTGCTCTGCTCATGCTCATGCTCTATCTCTCTCTGTCTCTCAATAATAAGTAAACATTTAAAAAATTTTTTCAATCAAAAATAAACATTAAAAAATTTTTTTATGTTTATTTATTTTTGAGATAGAGAGAGATAGAGTGAGAACAGGAGGGGAAGAGAGAGAAGGAGACACAGAATCCGAAGCAGGCTCTAGGTTCTGAGCTGTCAGCACAGAACCCAATGCGGGGCTCGAACCCACGAACCGCAGGATGATGACCTGAGCCTAAGTCGGAGGTTTAACCAACCGAGCCACCCAGGCACCCCTTAAAAAAATAAACATTTAAAAAATTATGTGCTTTATTGTCTGTGTGTGAACTGATAACAGATGTACAATGACCAATCACGAACAGATTTTGAAAGAAGTGATGTGATTGGTCGTAGATCATAATATGTATCTCTTATTTACATAGAGATTTGTGGTCTGAAGAGCTAGCAGCAACATTTGTTCTTTATGCAATTATTCATATGGTAAGTGAAATCTGAATTGTGTTGTTGAGAGTCTGGTATTTTTTTAACAAAACCATAGCAATTGAATTCACACAAAGAAAGGACTGACTGCAACAGTTTAGCCAGAATTTGAAGTCCACCAGTGTGACACCAGAAAATTTCTCTTAACCGCTAGGCAATAATACCTCTTAGAAAAGAAATAGTAGGTATATTAAAACTTAGAAATATGTCATCATAGTAGAAAAGTATTGCTAACATATAATATGATCTGATTTTTGAAAAAATAAGTTATCACAAAAATAGTCATTTGTCTGTGTATTAACATTAAAAAATCTGTAGAAACATTTACCAAGCTGTTGATAGCAGTAATTATCTCAAGGTTGGGGTGCAGATTCTGAGAACTTTATCTTTTATATTATATATTCTTTCTACATAGAGCCAGCATTAATTATTAAGACAATGAAAGGGAGAAAGACAAACGAGGAGGGAGTGATGAAGGAGGAGACTGCTGTCAATACTGGGGACTGCACAATGCAAATAAGGCTTGTGACACTGAGAAATCGCCCTCATTTATGTCTTTTGTCTCTGCTCCTCCTTCAGTCCTTCTCCTTTCTCATATAACCAGATCTCTCTCATTCTCATTAAAATGTAAAAAACTCCTTCACCCTCTAGATTCCTCAAGCTCCTATCTTGTTTTTGTTTTTGTTTGTTTCTATTCTTTTAATGGCCCAAATCTCAAAAGCATACTTTTTCTTATCTATTTCCTCTTACCCAGTGCTTCCCATCATATCAAAACCCCGTTCCCAGCACAATCAACGCTGAAATTGTTCTTTCAGAGGTCAGCAACGGGAGCAAAACAGCCTCCTTCCCACGGCCACCCCCACCAAACCTGGTGCAGACGTGGCCTGAGGAACCTTCGGGAACACGTAGCTAAGTATGCCATGTTCTGCGACATATTCTGGTGAGACCACCCCTCCAAGCAGAGGCCGCCAGTCACTGGGGAACAAGCAAGTCCCCGTCTCTAGACGGAAACCGGAACTCTGAAGGAGACGGAGGCGGAGGGCGGTAGTGCAAACGGCAGTCAGGTCTGCGTGTAGACCCTCAGCGTTGCCGCAGAACCCGGATGTTGTAAATGGCTGGATGTGCCGCGGATCAAGAGGCCGACTGCGAGCTAAAAAGGGGGATAACCCCCACCTCTGCTGTCCTCTACCACAATTATTGCAGAATGGGATGTGATTTTATAAAGAAATCAACAGTGTTTCCATAGAAAATGATGTTCTTATTACCAAATTTAGTGGACTGTTACCCTCTTTCCAAACATATATTACCACGAAGTAATCTCTGTAAGACTCCAGATTTTATACAGGTGAGAACCTGACTTCACATTTCCCCCTCTGATGGAAGGAATAAAGGAAAAACCTGGTAGCCGAAAAACCCTTTCCTGTCGCTTCATGTGCTTTTCTGCCTCATCCAAAGCATCCCTGAGTGGCAGCCTGAAGAAGCTCTAGTCCACGGGAATGTGGCCTGCAGAAAGGCAGAGAGGGAGCCCTAGTAGCTGCAGCCACTGAGTCTCGCCTCTTCCATCCCAGCCTTCTGTCCTTTGATCAGGGGTGGGGGTGAGATGCTGTGCAGCGGGGGAAGGGATGGATCCAGAGAAGGGGCTTAGATCTCAGCAAAGGCCATCTACCAAAGAGCCAAGGATTCAGGCAGTGATCTTGGGCAGGCCAGATACCCAAGACTACCCCAAAGTCCTGTGGTGCCTGGTCCCAAAGCAATAAATCCCATGCTGCTCTACAGACCCCCTTCATTCTCGGTGGACTTAGAGCACATTCCAAAACCAGGAAAGGTACCACAGTCAGATATATTTGGACTCTGTGGAGATGGGGGGCAGCTCTGGAAGAGAACTAAGTGTCCCTGGGACCCTGGGTCGTGAGAGAAGAAAGAGCTTCATGGGAATGGGATTTTCCCCCTATCTTTTTACATACCTGGCTCCTTCTTCTCAGGCTTCAGCTCATAGGTCACCTCCTCACTGAGGCCCTCCAAGCTCACCCAAACAAGGCCCACTCGCCTCTAACTCATCAGCAATCCTGGTTATTACCTTCCTTAGGTTCTGACAATAATCAGAAAAATTATTTTTCTGTTTTTATATTCTTCACTTTTCATTCCCTCTCTCTCCCAAGTGATAAATTCCACAAGAAGAGGTTCATGTCTGCTTTATTCCCTTTCTTACTTTGGTTTACCCTCAAAATTGAAAAATATTTAGTGATGGGGACGTAAGCCCAGGCAATACCGGAAGGGAAGGAACAGGGAAGAGAGACAAGACAGGGAAGGGAGGAAAGCCAATAAAGAGAGCGTCAATGAGCAGGTCACCACTGGGGGGGTGGGGGGCGGCTGGTGAGGGCCTCAGTCCTCCAAGGGTAAGGAGACTCGGGCATTTACCAAACATCTGCTGGGTCCCACTGGTGAAAGAGCCTGTCAGAGGTGTTGACACATCTCTGAGTCCATGCACAGGCCTGGCAAACACACTTAGCAGAGAAACTTAAGCAGCCATCAGCCTCCGTAGAAACTGTGTGCCAGCAGCCTCCAGAGAACACCGGGCAGACATGGCCCGGCAAGAACAGTTAGACTATGTCTGTTATTGCCTCAGTTCCCAGATCAGGGTCTGGCACCTGGCGTTTGCTCCATAAACTACGGCTGAATAAACAGAAGATTGATATATGAATGAATAAAAACAAGGATGAATGGGATTGCAGTAATGATAATGTCAGAGAGGACTGGCTTTTTTTTTTCTTTCTTGGTGTTAGCCTTAATTTTGATCCAAATTCCTAGATCTTTATGTTCGCCTTCTGCCAGGCTGAGAAAGATCTATCAGATTTCTCCTGTCATATGCATTTTCCTTCTCTTCCTCCTTGCCTTCCTGGTCACTTGATTCATACACCTTCCTCAGAGAAAGGTGTTTTCTTATGCTCATTCCACCCTCAGAAAAAAAGCACTGTATGATTGACTTCATCCCTGCTCACTTTTCATTGAAAAAACTTACTAGGTTTCTTGGAAATAAATATAACATTACTTATTGATCCAGTTTTCCTGGTATGTAAGCTATTGCCTATAAATTAGTTGGCCTACTTTTAGAAGTTGCATTAATTGTTTGGGGCCAATTGAGTATGCTTTAGTGCACAAACAGCAAGAAAAGTTAAATTTACAACACCGCGCACTGCAACCATTAATCTAGATCAACACATACTAGGGGCCACTTTCTCCTTTCCTCCTTTTCATATAGTTTTCATCTGCACTATGAATAGGACATCTTGTCCTGGGCAAAGAAATATTATATCTTCAGGGTTTTCAAATTCTTGATTAATAATAGTAAAAATCTTTTAAGCTTAAATTACATTGCTGATGTACACATTCTTTTTGTTTTTCTCTCCCACCTCTTGGTTTACATGAGCTCAGCTTAATTCTATTATGTAACAAATGCTCTGTGAGAGTGAACTGTCTTTATAATAATAATAAATTCGAAGTTATCAAACACATCTGACTATATTTCTAGTTGCTTCTGTAGGATCTGTCTCTCATTTTCATAATCAATAGTTTTTTCTGACTTCATGGTGATTTGCTATAATACTGAATAATAGATGCAACTTTCCCAGCCAAGGTCACCTGAATAGTACTACATGCACTTAAAGTTATTAAATAAACTCACTTCTCTTTATTGTTCCTCTGATGGTTAACTTTATGTGTGAAACGGGCTAGGTCATGGTATCCTACTTTTTCATCAAGCATAAATCCAGATGTTGTTATGAAAGTATTTTTCAGGTATGATTAGAACTTAAATCAATAGACTTTGAGTAAAGCAGAGTACCATCCGTAACAAGTCCCATCAATGAATTGAAGGCCTTTAAGAAAAGAGTAAGGTCCCCAAGAAGAAGGAATTCCGCTAGTAGATTGCCTTGAGATGTGAGATTGCAGCATCAACTCAATCGCTGGGTCTCCAGCCTGCCATTCCATCCTGCAGATCTCAGTCTTGCCAGTACCCCACAATTTAATAAGCTAATTCCTTAAAATGAATCCCTCTCCCCGCTCTTTCTGTCTGTGTGTGTGTGTGTGTATGTGTGTATAATATGTGGTTCCTAAATTGCAAAGGAAGTGAATCATCAAAAGAAAGTCCTATATGAATTTTTGTATGTTTGGAAGAATTGTTTCCTTGCTTCTCCATCTTCCAGTCATGTTGAGTATTAAGGGCACAAAGAAGAAAAGTCATGGGCATTGTTCTGAACTTACAATATGATATAATGATAGCAGAGATATAAGGGATGCAGGGACATATTCAAGGAGGTAAGCACTACCCAATGCCAGAAGAAGCTGGAGGACTTGACAGAAAAGTCTCAGTTAAGCTGGAGATTAGTAGGAGTTGATTAACTGGTGTGGAAAAAGATCTTCTAGACAGATATTTGATTCAAAAATATGACAGCTACCTGTTATATTTATTAATTCACTCAGCAAATATTTATTGACTGTATGTTTTATGCTGGAGATGGTTATTGTCCTCAATTTTAACTCCTATTTTTCATATCTTCCTCCTCAGGCTACGAAAAACCCATCCATTTATCCTTCTAGATGGCTGTCTCTCATAGTTCAGCATCCCATCCTATAGCAGATATTGGCAATAAAACAGTGAGCAGAAACAAGTAAATAAAATGAAATGCTTAGGATTCACTTTAACAACCAATGACAGAAACACCTGAATAACAATGACTTAAGCATGATAGAATTTTATTTTTCTCTCATCAAAATGTCTGAATCTATGATCCAGGGTTGGAATGATAGCGTTAGGCTACTTTTACCTTGCTACTGTCAACCTCATCATGCAGCTATCACCTGATTCGAAATGGCTGCTCTAACTCCAGTTATCTTGTCTACATTAAGCCAATGGGAAGGAGAAAAGAAAGAGGAGACAAGCATTCATCTTCTCTTTATAGACACTTCTGGAAGTCACATATATCACTTCTACCAAAATCCCATTTCCCAGAACTTAGTTATACAACTACAACCAGTCTTCATTAGTGGCAGCCATATGTTCAGCTAAAAATTGAAGAAGGAAAGATAAATATTGAGAGACAATGAGCTGTGTTGCAGAAGGGAGAGAATCGGAATGAATATTATTCTGAAGACAACACCCTTAGGCTGAAAAATAGATTTGATAAACAGAGGTTAATTGTTGCTTTAATGTCTGTTACAATCTCCACTATATTAGAGCACCTGCGTGGCTTGATCGATCGAGCGTCCGATTTCAGCTCAGGTCATGATCTCACAGTTCGTGGGTTCAAGCTCCGCATCAGGCTCTGTGCTGACAACTCAGAACCTAGAGCCTGCTTCCAATTCTGTTTCTCCTTCTCTCTCTGCTCCTCCCCTGCTGCAGTCTGCATCTCTCTTTCTCTTCAAAATAACTAAGCATTAAAAAAAATTTAAATCTCCACTATATAATTACATTGATTTAATGATAGTAAAGTTAATTAAAGCTAGTTGTTTAGAAGAAAGATGTACTTGAATTTCTCCAAAAATTAGGAAACAAATTCTTAATTTCTGTGTGAGTTAATTGATCAATGGTTAAGATAATTTGTTTTGTAAATTACCCAATAAGTAATTTACAATAGGTATATCTCTTTTCTTATTTTGAACCCTTCATATGATACATGGGAGAGGAAATCACAAGCATTGAAAACTCAAAATAGAAGTCAATAACAAGGTTTCTCACTAATAGCAAAAGTCTGAAACATTTTTAATTATTGTATTAAACATATCTATGGTGGCCATGGAGGAGCACTGCCCATTCTTCCCTCTCAGAGAAACTGCCACGAGGAGCATTACTGACTGACGTACCTCTGTATCCTTGCAAGGTTCAGCCAGATAGCCTCTGACTGTTCCTATCCAATGGCTGAATACAGTGAAAGTATGAGAGATGTAACCTGTGAATTTCCAATCCTGGTCATCAAGGAACCTTTCAACTTCTGCTCTCAGTTTTCACATGCCAACACTACATGAAGAAGCCCAGACCTTGGCTATACGAAGATGAGCGACTATACGAAGAGAATGGCTCAGTCAGTAGCTGACACTAACTGCCAGACCTATAAAGACATCTTGAACCATCAAGTGCCAAATTTCCAGGCGACTTGCAACTACATATATCAATGAATAATTTCAGGCAAGACCTGCAGAAAAGCCACCTGTCTGAGTCCAACACACATTGCTGACCCACAGAAATGTGAGCAAATCAAATGTTGCTCCAAGAAGCTACTAAATTTTGGAACAGTATGTTAAGGAGCAATAGGTAACTGATACACACATAAAATATAAGGTATATGGTGGCTGAAGATTAAATATTATGTACACACATATACATACACATATATACATAAATAAGGAAAATACTAACAAGATTAAAGTCCAACTTTCTATATTAAACAAAGTAGATTTTAATACAAAAGCCATTATCAGAGTTAAAGAGAGTCAACGTAATTCTATATTGCATACACCTAGTAAGTATATAAAACAGAAAAAAAGAAAAAGATGGAACTACAAGAGGAAACAGATACATCTATAATCAACACAACTGCCATTAGTGATTAAAATAGAGCAGGTAGACCAAAAACATGAGCTTTAAGGAGATCTGAATGCAGTTTAAAAGCTGGATTTCATCAACATATAAACACCTTTATACTCTGTGTCAGGAAGAATTTTAGCTTGTGCAGGGCCCACAGATATGATGGGATAGTTATACCCTTGATCACATTATCTTATTTAGGCCTCCATCTTTTCAGACTGAAGAGAGATTCTCCTCCTGGTTTTTAAAAAAGTAACCTGGTATGTGTAAAAGGACCACGTGACTAGAAACAGAGGGGGCTCTAGGAGATGAAAGCCATCCCTGGCCAACAGCCACCAAAAAATATGAGGGCTTCAGCTTTATAACGACAAGGAATTGAGGACTACCAACAATTTGAATGCGTTTGGAAGAAGACCTAGGCTGCAGATGAGAACACTGCTGATAGACACTTTGATTTCAGTCTTGTGACACCCTGAGTAGAGAACCCATGCTCAGGGGCGCTGGGCGGCTCAGTCGGTTGAGTGTCTGGCTTCGGCTCAGGTCACGATCTCACGGTTCGTGAGTTCGAGCCCCATGTTGGGCTCTGTGCTGACAGCTAGCTCAGAGCCTGGAGCCTGTCTTCAGATTCTGTGTTTCCCTCTCTCTCTGACCCTCCTCTGCTCATGCTCTCTCTCTTTCTCTCTCAAAAATAAATAAAACATTTTAAAAAATTAAAAAATGAGAACCCATGCTCAGACTCGTGACTTACAGAAACTGCGCGATAATAAAAATGGATGTCGTTTTAAGCCTCTAAGATTGTGTTCATCTTAGCTCCATTAGAAAAGCATATTTTTCTCAGCCTCACCTGCAGTATTTATTGAGATTGATCATAAGCAAGATCTCAGGAATAGTTTCAGCAAATTTTAAATAACTGATGGCACATAAACTGATGTCATATACTCTTTGATCCCAGTATGATTAAAACAACAATCTGTTCATGAGTTTCAGAGGATCCAGAAGTTTTCAGTGTCCAGATATAGCCTAAAAGTACCAAGAGAGCCAGCTATACATGAGCAAGAGCCTCAGGTCAGGAGAAAGAGGCCACCATGATGGAGATGTTGGATCCAAGGACAAATGATTGTGACCGTAGACTCTACAGTGGTGCTTGTGCCCAAATAGCTCAGACTATTGACTGAGGACTAGCTTCCCTTCTGTGGTCACTGGTCTGGGGCAGCAGAGCAGCCACTTGGCAGTAAGACCATCAGTGACTTTGAGGACTCTTTCTCCCTACCATTCAAAGTCAAGAAAGCCTGCCAAACACCTAACATTATCTGGAAAGAAGCAGGTAAGAAGGAAGAGAAATCAAACACTGAGCACTAAGCCCAAAGATGGGGCTCCTGGGTGGCTCAGTCAGTTGAGTATCCCACTTCGCCTCAGGTCATGATCTTGCTGCTGGTGGGTTTGAGCTCTGTGTCAAGCTCTGTGTGGACAGCTCAGAGCCTGGAGCATGCTTTGGATTCTGTCTCAACTCTCTCCCCAATTCAGGTTCTGTCTCCCTCTCCCCCTCTCTCAAAAATAAATAAAGCATTTTTTAAAAAGGCCAAAAAGAATAAACATCCTCAAAAGACAATTAAAATGGAAACAGATACTATTGAGATACTATTGATTGACAAGGTTAAAATTTGTTTATTCCCCCTGCTCTGCAGTAGATGGCTAGTGAGATTTTTTTTTCCATTCCTGAGAGGAATGTAATTAAGAATATTTTAGAGAAGCCTGGGTGGCTCAGTCAGTTGAGTGTTTGACCATTCATTTGGCTCAGGGTATGGTCTCACAGTTCATGAGTTCGAGCTCCACTGCTTGGGATTCTCTCTTTCCCTCTATCTTTCCCCGCGCTGTCTCTCTCTCAAAATAAATAAATAAACTTTAAAAAATTTTTTAACACATCACACAAAATTATCTTTAAAACTAATTGAAAAGATCAGTATTTAAATTATAATACAGCACCTCACAGCAGGTGTCTGCTAGACCTATTGCTATACTAGGATCTCAAATGCTTAACAAGGACCAGGCATATAACATAAATGAATGAAGCAGAACAAGTTTAAAAGAATAGGATATGGTGGAGTCTTTGGTAACCTGAAAAGCATGTATCTCCAAATAAAAGGCTCTCAAATTCTGTGGGTTGTTTCTCGGTGGTGGGCACCATTTTGTCTTTCCCGTAATGTACCATACCCATGCGTATTTGTTATCTTTAATACAGCTTGATCAAATTAGATCATAGTTAAATATTTTTATATGTTTCCCCTATAGTGAAATATTCCAAATGTTAGAACAGTTTCTTATTCATCTTTAAATCCCCAAGACACACCCTTTAGCATACAGTAAGCCTGCAATAAATACTTCTGATGGAAATTATGAATGAATGAATAAATGACCGGGGGCCCATAGCAGCAAATCATCCAGATCAATGCATTAAATGAATGATGACAACAGTAATCAAATCACAGACATGAACATGAGGCACCTCACAAAGTTCTGCCTCTATGTGATGTGACATGCAAACAGCTGACAGCTCTCTGCTTGATGACAGTCTGCAACCTGAGATTCTAGAAGCTCAGTGTTTGGAACTAATCCTTTCATTTTTAATTAGGTGACCAGTGATTGGATTATTATTGCTAGAGACAAGCTGATTAAGAAGTCACTGACAAGTCGTTTGTCCTCCTCCAAGGGCTGTCACAAGGATACATTTACATAATGACAGCTTCCCAGCTGGGAGCTCTACTCTCTGCTAGTGTCACTTCTGGCAATAAATGCTGGTCCTTCACTTTTTGGGACTTCAGTAAAATTTTCCAAGCAGGCAATCTTCTAGAGGAATGGAAATGTACACAAAGAGGATTTGCTAAGGCTTCTAGGTTTCTTTCTGTGCATCTCTTCTTCCTAGAAAGTAAATGTTTTAAGGTGGTGATGATAGGGTGGTGAGAAAGGGGAGGATCATCAGTTCTGTCTTAGGAAGAATGCTTCCTAAGGGGATTGGCTAAAAGAGTAGGGGTGAGGGGTGCCTGACTGGCTCAGTCAGTTGACATCTGACTTCAGCTCAGGTAATAATCTCATGGTTCATAGGTTCAAGCCCCATGTCGGGCCTTGTGCTGACAGCTCGGAGCCTGGATTCTGCTTCGGATTCTGTATCTCCCTC
Organism: Suricata suricatta; assembly: GCF_006229205.1. Lineage (NCBI taxonomy): Eukaryota > Metazoa > Chordata > Mammalia > Carnivora > Herpestidae > Suricata > Suricata suricatta. Next base: position 80,136,750 of record NC_043705.1, on the reverse strand, counting down.
TCTCTCTGCCTCTCCCCACCTCAAGCTCTATCTCTCTCTGTCTCAAAAATAAATAAACATTAAAAAAATAGTAGGGGCTAAAGGGGATAGGAAGGTATAGGGGAGTGAGAGAGTAGGGTGTGTGTGTGTGTGTGTGTGTGTGTGTGTGGTTGGAGTAGGAGTTGGAGAGTGCAGAGTGAGTAGAAAGTTCTCTGCTAATTATTATTGTATTTGAAAAGCAGAAGGGTGCCTGGGTGGCTCAGTAGGTTGGGCATCGAACTCTTGATTTCCCGTTCAGGTCATGATCCCAGGATTATGGGATTGAGCCCCATGCTGGGTTCCATACTGAGCATGAAGCCTCCTGCTTAGGATTCTCTTTCTCTCTCCCTCCATCCCTCTTCCCCACTCATGCTCACTCGCTCTCTCTCTCGCTCTCTCTAATTCTCTAAAAAATAAAATAAATAAATAAAAAGAAAAGCAGAAAAACATCTTTTTACTTGATAAATTTTTCAAACTAGAGAAGCCCAAAGCTTCTATCTAGGTTACCTTGTTACTTTTTTTTTTTCTTGTTTTTCATTTTCAAAAGCCTTTCAAGGCTCATTGTGTTTCTCCATTTTTACATAAACAGTTGATTACATTCATTAAATGAAACATTCAGTGGAATAAGACAGAGAGAGGGAGAGAGAGCAAGAGAAAGAGAATTCTGTCTCTGATTATTTCAGATTAGTGAAGCCTCGGTTAATTTCTAAATGGAATGCCATTAATCAAGCCCCTAAGTTGAATCACAAAAAAGACAAATGAAAAAACTGAACTGCAGATGAAACCTTCAAAATGCCTGAAAAATATAGGAGAAACTAGCTCTTTTGAAGTATTCCAAATTAAAGAAAATTCTAATTATGTGAAATACAGCAAATTGTTTTCTTCAGTGTTTCTAGCCAGGAATTGTTCTGAACTACTTAATGATATTCTACCCCTATGTCTGAAATTTTCTGAAACAGGTGAAACATTTTTCATGCATTTTTTTACATTGTTAACTTGTTTAGTAATATTTTTTCCCGTAAATGATGATGACGCTCAATACAGTGCCCAAATTGTGGCAGCACATGAAAATATAAAAGGGTGGGTTCCAAAAACATGAGGAGTTCAATATCAGAAAATCTAATGCAGTTCACCCTATTAACAGATTAAAAGGAAAAAACATAACAACAATCATTTATTTGCTCATGAACTTGTGATTTGGGCAGGATTTGGTAGATATGTTCCACTTCTGCTCCATACAGCTTTTCTTGGGGGGTTTGACTGAGGCTGGCACTTGAGCTTCCAGGTAAGCTCATTATATGGCCAGCAAGTTGATACTTCCTGCTGTCTAGAAGGCCAGCTGGAATTTTTAGGGGATTCCCAGTTCCTTTCCACAGGGCTGCTTGAGCTTCTCTCCACCTGAGCAGGATTCCACAAGCAAGTGTTCTAAAAGAGCAGGGTGGAAGTGACAAGGCTTCTTAGGACTGAGCCTTGGGAATCCCAGAATGTCATGCCCACTGCATTCTATTCTTGAAGCAAGTCTCTTGGGCAAGCCTAGATTCAGATGGAGGGGACAATATAGTCTGGTTTGGGGGTGTCAGGTTTTACAGGAGTTGTATGGGAATACTAGCTGCTTGCAGCTGGGGATAATGGAAACTGTGGAAAGGAATGGGGCCCCCTTTTCCAGGGACAGAAGTCACAGTTCCCATGAGAAGCTGAATCTCAGTGCAGCTGCTCCAGTTGGTGGAGAAAGTAAGCTGGATTCCAGTTAGCTTGTTGACCAGATGACTCACAGTTAGTACCACAGCCAGTTTTAGCTAATCCTTTCAATGCCCTTCAGGTCTATTTGTCTATTTGCATCCATATTCCCAGACACTTTCTGGGTCCCTTCAGTCGGGAAACTCACATTCTTCCTTTTTTGACTGATTCAGTTCTCTCTGTTTTCTCTTCTTGAAGTTCCTATTATTTGGACATTGAATTCCCTGGACTATTCCTCTAATTTTCTTATCTTTTCATTTCTATTTTTCACCTCTTTATATATTTGTTATGCTTATAGGGAGAAGGCCTCAATTTCATCTTCTAATGTTCTGGTTTTTTTGCACTGCTATAATGTTTTTAATTTACGAATCTTCTTTTTTTTGGTTCTTTATAAATTTTTTAGCATCCTCTTCTTGTTTCATAGTTACAGCATTCTATCTTGTTGAGAATATTAAAAATAGTTTTGGTTTGGGGTTTGGTTTAGTTCAGTTTAGTTTTTTTTTTTTTTTCTACCTAGAAAGTTTCTGTTTCCTCTGACTTGCTAGGGTTTTTTTCTGTTTTATCCTTATTCTCTTTGTTAGCTTTCCTCATATACCTGGAAATCATTGGCAGTGTATCTTTGATTAAGAATAGGAAACTAAAAAGCTCATTAAGAAGTTTTGGGTGTGAATGAGACCTATCAACTATGGGCTTCTCTTTATCTGGACAGGCTGTTTGTTGGGAGAGCCCTGGTGTTGATATATTTAAATATTTCCTCTTTGCCTAGTCATATTTCCAAGAATCTTCTGACACGGACTGGAGAATGAGAGTCTGGCTGATTCTTCTGCAGGCCAAGTAAGGGATGATGGCTAGAGGGTTCTGCATTCAACGTTAGGTGTATGGTCACCCATTCTCCTTGTTTTTCAGCATTGTAGCCATGTTCCCTCAACTATGTTTAAAATGCCCCTTCCTATCACCCCTGGTGCAGAGATCCTGTTTTATACTTTCTAGAATTAAACCTATAATCCTCTACCTGGAAGGACAACAGGCAGTTTACCTAGAGTGACAGAGAGAAGGAGGATATTTTAAAATCTAACCATTTCTGGGGCACCTGGGTGTCTCAGTCAGTTAAGCGTCTGACTTTGGCTCAGGTCGTGATCTCGTGCTTTGTGAGTTCGAGCCCCGCCTCAGGCTCTGTGCTGACAGGTCAGAGCCTAGAGCCTATTTCAGGTTTTGTGTCTCCCCCTCTTTCTGCCCCTCCCACGCTCATGCTCTGTTCTCCTCTGTCTCTCAATAATAAATAAAAATTTTTTTTAATAAATAAAATCTAACCATTTCTCAAATAGCATTCACCCATACTTTTTATTACAGCATGACTCCAATACACACACACACACGTCCATAAATGGATACACTTCACATCCAATTCCAAATGCACCTGACACTAACAGTTGCTGAACTTTTTCAAGACACTGGAGTAAATTGTGAATTGTATTTGTTCTCAGCCTCTAGGCTGTTAGCTTGAAATCTGGTCTTCTAGTCAATTTGCTCTCAACCACTTGCTTTCCACCATACAAAATTTTGTTGTCACCACATTGAGAGGTTTTGATTACTTAAAATATGCCTTGTCTGCAGTTTTAATATGGTTTGGGTAAGGAATTAAAGTAGATGCACCATCTTATCCCAGTCAGTAATTTTTTTGTTGTTTGTTTTGAATATAGTTGATACAGAGCATTAGATTAGTTTCAGGTGTACGCCAAAGTGATTCAATAAGTTTATTATGCTCTGTTGACCATAAGTGTAGCTACCATCTGTCCCCATACATCTCTATGACAGTATCATTGTCATATTCTTTTCATCATCTTAATCTAGTAGTCTTAATAGTTTTAATGACTAATTATATATATATATTTTTTTTCTAGCTGCTGAGCAATGTTTAAGTTTGTTCCCTACTACAACAAGTGAGTAGGCAAGACTGACATAAAAATAATCTAGCCCATAGTATCCAAAATCTACAAGGAACTCACTAAACTCCATACCTGAAAGACAAATAACCCAATGGAGAAATGGGCAGAAGACCTGAACAGACACTTCTCCAAAGAGGACAACCAGATGGCCAACAGGAACATGAAACGATGCTAAGCATCACTCATCATCAGGGAAATACTAATCAAAACCACACTGAGATACCACCTCATGCCAGTCAGAGTGGCTAAAATGAACAAATCAAGAGATTATAGATGCTGGCGAGGATGTAGAGAAATGGGCACCCTCCTACACTGTTGGTGGGAATGTAAACTGGTGCAGCTGCTCTGGAAAACAGTGTGGAGGCTTCTCAAACCACTATCAGTGGAACTCCCCTATGACCCAGCAATAGCACTGCAGGGGATCTACCCAAGGGATACAGAAGTGCTGATGCATAGGAGCACATGTACCCCAATGTTCATAGTGGCACTTTCTACAAAAGCCAAATCATGGAAAGAGCCTAAATGTCCACCAACTGATGAATGGATCAAGAGGATGTGGTGTATATATATATATATATATATATATATATATACACAATGGAGTATTACATGGCAATGAGAAAGAATGAAATCTGGCCATTTGTAGGAAAGTGGATGGACCTCGAGGGTGTCATGCTAAGCGAAATAAGTCAGGCAGAGAAGAACAGATACCATATGTTTTCACTCATAGGTCTAGCAGGAGAATCCTAATAGGGGACCATGGGAAGGGGAAAGGGAGGGGGAAAAGAGGTGGGGAGAGGGAGTAAGGCAAATCATGAGAGACTTTTGAAAGCTAAGTATAAACTGAGGGCTGAGGAGGGAGGGGGGAAGGGGAAGGAGTTGATGGTCGTATAGGGGGGCACTTGCGGGGAAGAGCACTGCATGTTATATGGAAACCAACTTGGTAATAAACTATTTACATTAAAAAAATAATAATCTAGCCCATAAGCTGAGGTGTATTGCTCTCTGATGTACAACCACACTTGTAAAACCACTCTAAAAGGCTAACTACTCTATATTCTATAGTAGCTTAATTTCTACAAATTTTTAAAAGTTGATTGGTATATAAAAGTTTACTGGACGGCATTGCAGTAGGTCCCAAAACCGGACTACATTAGCTTGAAAATCAGACCTTGAAGAGTGATGGAACTCTTCTAAGATTCAGTTTGTTCAACTTTAAAAACACAAATGATGAGTATGGGCCTCATAGGTTTATTGAGAGAATTAAATGAGTGGAAACATAAAAATGGCTGCTTTGAATAGTACCTGGTATCTAGTGATTACACAATAAATGTCAGGAATTAGAATTGAAATACAATTTCATATATTGGCATTAATTTTTTTAAGTGTGCAGATCCTTAAGATAACGTTTGTATAACATTTATGAAATTGAATCATCTTACATAACATTGAAAAGAGTGATCTTCAGAAAGTTCACACTTGGTATTTCCTTAACAGGAAAATTCATGACATTTACAATAATTTCTAGTTTGTACTTAATCAGTTCTGCCAAAACTTAGGAGAAGAATGATACTTTAAATTTCCACCATAACTGTGCTGGCATAAATTAAAACTAGGAAGCAGCCACCCCATTGTATGTGTCAATTTAATAAAGCCAGTATATAATTAACAGTAAACTAAACTCCATGTGATAATTTCTTCATTTCTTAGGTGACACATGTTTTAGAGAATTACTCTTTCTTTTGGTAATTAAAGCCAATCAAGGGGGGAGTTTTGTTTTGTTTTTCTAGTACCAAAATGAATTCCTTTTTATGGTTTATTGCTTAATTAGAGGATATAAGGCTTCTCTGTTGATAAATATAATTCACCACTTGAAAACCAGCATTGTGGTTAGCTTTTCTGTGCATGCACTGCTTGAAATATGGCATGGAGCAAGAGTGACATCTGGTGATCATATGAGTTCATCACAATTATTCCTTGGAATTATTTCATTTGTGTTTTAAGGCCCCTTTTTATTAAAATAAAATAAAATAAGATAAAATAAAAACTGGGATGCCTAGGTGGTTCAGTTGGTTAAGCATTTGACTTCAGCTCAGATCATGGTCCCATGATTGGTGAGTTCAAACCCCACATTGGGCTATGTGCTGACAACTCAGAGCCTGGAGCCTGCTTCAGATTGTATGTCTCCCTCTCTCTCTGTTTCTCCCCTGCTCTCTCTCTCTCTCAAAAATAAACAAACATTTAAAATTTTTGGTAATAATAAAAACTTTTAAGTGAATACTTTCATATTTAAAAAACTTCAAAAGCTGTTTTAAGGTAAAACATGTAAAAGATTATGAAAGTAGTAAGAGATTTGCTATACAATGAAAATCAGCTAGGGAATATTTTGAACTCCAAAAGAACAAAAAATGGCAATTAGGTTTATCTTGTTTCATTGTAGGAGTGTGAAATTTGCTTTTTATGCTACAAAAAGCATATTGATTCTTCTGAAACTATATGGAGTATTTGCAGAAGATTCTTCTCATAGATGAATTTAAAAGAATTCAAAATAAAAAATTCCAACAACAAATAAAAGCAAAATATAAAGACAATATTACCAATAGTAAACAAAGGGAACATATCTGATCTTATCTACAAACTTCATGAGGCATCAATAATGAGTAAGTCAACTTAGAGCTGAGTAAATGTAAATACCAAAAGTCAAAGAGAATTTCCTTTGTGGAAAGGTCAAGATGGTAGGGTAAGATATTGTGAAAACAAACAAACAAACAAACCAACAAAAATGTCCAGTTCAGAAATACCAGAACTAATAACAGTAGCATTCGAGAAGAAAGATACAGAATATATTCTGTGAAGTCCTCTAGCCAACCTTCCAACATAGAAGCTAGAAGAGAAACCAAACAAGAGAGGTTTTCCCCTAGATAGGTACAGCCACACACACACACACACACACACACACACACACACACACACACAATCTCACACATAAGACTGTTGAAAGCGGTTCACTCTCCTGAAGAGAATAGCAAAACCCTGAAGGTAACATGTCCTTATAGTTGGTTAGGAAATATCACTATCTCAACTCAGCTAGCCTTGGGTGCAGGAGTTTCACCAGAATTATGAGGAAAGGGAGAGCAGAGATACATTTCTCTGAATATGGTTGACTATATATGTAGCTTCCTCCCCATCCATCTCATACAGGTGCATAATTGAACAGATAAGACAAACCAACATATCTAGTCTTCCGGCTGTAAGTGAAGACTCAAAATTAGTGCCCAGGGAAATAGGAAAGGAAGTCAACAAGAGGCCATACATGGTATTAGGAGGGCAAATTATAATCCTGAATAAACTATCTGGTTCAAAGCTGAGAATAAAGAGACAATCTTTAATGATGCAAAGTGCTACACTATGCAAAGGGTAGCAAAAGGAAAATTGAAAATGAGTACCAGTATCCAAAGAGCATACTGTGAAAGAAGTTTATTACAAAAAATAGAAAAAAATTTAAAAAACAATGCTTAGTAATGTCAGAGAAATTTTTATATAAAAGTATAAAATAGGGGAACCCGGGTGGCTCAGTCAGTTAAGCGTCCAATTCTTGGTTTCTGCTCAGGTCATGATCTCACAGTTCATGGTTTCAAGCCCTGTTTTGGGCTCTGCACTATCAGTTTGGAGCTTGCTTGGGATTCTCTCTCTCGCCCTCTCTCTCTGCTCCACCCCCACCCCTCAAAATAAATAATAAAATAAACTTTTAAAAGTTTTTTAAATAATAAAATAAAAATAGAGTAAAATATTTTAGTAGGAAAATGATAGCATTACGGGACCTCTAATTCATTAAGAGTAGATATTACCTTACAGAAAAGAGAACCAATGACATTGAGACACATTTAAGCTATCCACACAAAGCAGAGGAAAAAGACAAAAAGAGGAATGCCTTTTTTTAAGGGAAAAATATAGAGATACAAAGGAATACAACAGAAAGTTACAAATGAAAGACAATAGAAAGCCAAATACAGGGGTGCCTGAGTGGTTTAGTTGGTTAAGCCCTCGACTCTTGATTTTGGCTCAGGTCATGATCTCACAGTTCACGAGATTAAGCCTTGCATCAGAGCCTACTTGGAATTCTCTCTCTCTCCCTCTCTCTCTGCACCCCCCCACCTTGCTCATGTGCTCGTGCTCTCTCTGTCAAAATAAATAAACTTACTTTTTAAAAAGTCAAATGTAAACAATTGGTATGAATACCAGGACAGGCCCCTGGAACACAAACAATTTTCTTAACATTCAAAAACTGGAGATATACCTAAATCTACATATATAAAGGTATCATTGTATTCCAGATAAAATTTAACTGGAATAAACTGCTCTGTAAATTCATGTATAAATATGGTTAATATTTTCCTAACTTAATTCAATTCTTCAGTTTCCCAACTGATTTATTAGCAGGAAGTCTAGTATCTCCCTCTTGAATCCCCATCCTCTTATAGATCTATCCAAGAATTTTCATGGCCATTACAGTCCCCCATAGATCAGAAGGAGAGTCAACGGCCTCTACATCTGTGCAGGCTAGAACTGCCCCATGATCAGTCCACTGCTGCCATTAGTCCCCACTGCAGCCCTACAGGTATTGAAAATCAGTCCATGAGACTAGGAGAAGTAGCAAGTCACCTTTAGGCAAACAGCATGGTAATAATGTAGTAGGTAAAAGCCACAATAGATGCTAAAATTAGTGGTTACAGTATAATAAATAGGATAGTGTCAAAGAATTTCTCTCCAAGATATATACTAACTGAAAAGAAGAAAAAATAGAAACATTATGTGGAAAAACCCAGCAGACAGCACTTTAACCAAGTGGCCATAGTTAATGTCATCACCAGTAAATATGACATATTGATATTACATACCTCCTGATAAGATGCACTGAGAAAAGCATCTTCAATTCTACGGTCTTTTTGCCCAAAAGGCATAACTTCTATCTAATCATGCCTGATAAAAAAACAGACAAATCCAAATTGAGGGACTTTAAAAAAAATGACTGACCAGTAAGTATTCTCCAAAAGAGTCAAGATCATCAAAGACAAAGGACGACTAAAGAAATGTCACAAATTAGAGATCAAGGAAGCATGGCAAGCAAATGCAAGGTGGGTTTTGAATGGATTAGAAAAGGGGCATTAGTGAGGAAACTGACAAAATTTGAATAAGATCTATAGTTTAGTTAATATTGTTTCAATGTTAATTTCTTGGTTGTGAAAATTATGATTATGTAGTAGTATGTTGGTAACATTTGGGGAAGCTGAGTGAAGGGCATATGGAACTTTCTATACTACTTTGCAACTTTTCTGGAAGTCTAGAATTATTTCTACATAAAAAGCTTTTTAAAATTCCATATAATTTATTTAATCCTGAGGTGCTTGCCCTGCCCAGTTGGAAAAGCATGAGACTCTTGATCTTGGCGTCGTGGGTATGAGCCGCAAGCTGGGTGTAGAGATCATTTAAAAATACAGTTTTAGGGGGGTGTGGGTGGCTCAGTCAGTTAAGCCACTGAGGTTCAAGTCCGGTCATGATCTCCTGGTCTGTGAGTTCAAATCCCACATGGGGCTAGGTGCTGACAGCTCAGAGCCTGGAAACTGCTTCAGATTCTGTGTCTCCCTCTCCCTCTGCTTCTCCTCTGCTTGCACTCTGTCTGCCTCTCTCTCTCAAAAATAAATAAACATTAAAAAAATAACAGTAATAAAATAAATAAAATCTTTGGGTCACCTGGGTGGTTCAGTCAGGTAAAGCCTCTGACTTCGGCTCAGGCCATGATCTCATGGTTGATGAGTTCAAGTTCGGCATGGGGCTCTCCACTGTCTGAGGAGGAGCCCACACGGGTTGCTCTGTCCCCGTGTCTCTCTGCACTTCCCTTGCTTGTGCTCTGTCTCTCTAAAATAAATAAATAAACTTTATAAATAAATAAATAAATAAAATATTTAAAAAGAAATTCATGGACTCCAGACATAGATCTCTGTAGAGGTATATTGTCCTTTGAAAGGGAGTGAGTGATCCCTCCACTCAATGCTATCCCAGCCATGTTTGTCCCACCATTGGGCACCTTGGAGAGGAACGTTTTGTGCTCAGCTCTTTCCATTTTTCATATACAGATACCTCCTGGGGTTTATCTTAGGCCAGAGATACTGAGGTGGGACTGGGTTCTGGTTGTGATCTCTTCATAATGTCAAAACCATGTCTGCCTTTCATCATATAGAATAATCCAAAAGGTAAGTAAGCAGCATTTTTATTTTTAATGCTTAAAACACAAAGGGTCTGATTATTAATTATTCTTTCCCTAAGCCATCCTCCGGCTACTTTTGTCACTCTGTGTGCAGCAAGCATGGTTGGTCCCCATCTCCCGTCCCCCCAGCCCCTGTGTTTACTTGCCTCTGCTGTAGACAGCTTCCAGCACGGCGCGGTGCCTGCTCCCAGTGCCTAGGCTCACTTCTCAGCCTGGAGCTCTCTCTGGCACAGAAGGAGCTTGCTCCTGGCCAACAAGCGTAACTGGCAGGATAAGGGGGTTGCAGGCCCTGAGGGGTAACGCAGGGAAGAAAGAAGTGGATGATTAAATGCTCCATCCTTTCTCCCTCCAAAACTAAAACTCAGAGGTATTTTTCAAGTGTTTACTCAGAAAGCTCTGCTGGGCCTGAGCGCCAGTTCTCCTGGTGGTGGCAGACTTCTTAATGCACACTTAATGACTGTCCACTTATACCCTTCTCACTGTCACTCTGTCTCACTTTTACCACTTTCTGGCTTGTGCTTCTTGAGATCACCTTCCAAATAAAACCACTCGCACTTAAGCTGTCACAGAGTTGTATTTATTGATATAGAAAAATGTTCTCAAGTTATTCTGAACTGATAATAAAGCACACTAGAAAGCAGTAGCACCAGTTCCTAACAATCATGGGCTGTGGCATCTTCCTCCACAATTGTGGTGCTGAAGCTAGGGCGTGGTTGGTGTGTCCCAATGTTAACCTCCAAGTTGTGGGAAGCACATGGGTCATGGAGAAGGTGCCTGGAGGGGATACCTTCGTGGAAGAGTGTAGGTTAGAGGAGAAGAAGACCAGATGCCAAGGCAAGCATGGGCTAGGGAGGGCTTCTTTAGTTCCTCCCTTTCTTTCTCCCCACATTTCCTAGACAAGCGTATTGCAATGCATTGTGTTGCAGCCCCATCCAAATGTCAGCCACTGGTGTTAGGTCACTTTGGCTTGTGCAAGAACTCAGCTAAAGGCCAGAGCTGATAAGGGTCATTCAGGCTTATATTCTCCCATCTCATCCCTTTTCTATGTCAACAGGTATCCACCTATGCCCCCTCTCCCTCCCAACAACAATGCGCTAGGCAATTATCACAAAGGGAGGAAGCCTCTCTTCTCAGAGGAGTCATCCTAGGAGATAAATGAATGGGAGAGCCCAGATTGCTTTACTCCCCAGCACAGCACCACTTCTAACTAATCTAGGATGTCACAAACTAGGGCCTACATTTTTACCTCTCTCCCAGATAAACATTTTCAGTCAAGGGAATATAAAATACTAAGAGGGAGCCTCTGAAAAGTGCAAACACTATAAATGAGATTACTTTCATAATTTAAAAGGTTAAAAAGAGGAATTATAAGATCCACTTCACACATTATTATGACGATGAAGTCAAAATGTGTGGCAAAGACTGCCCAGGTATAAAGTTCTGTGCCAGCTTAAGAGGAGGGGTACCTACCAAGCAGAGTGGAGGTGGAGTTTGAATGTTTGGAAATGGGAAGATAAGAGAGGGTCCCTAACTGCTTCCATTTTCTTTGTGAAGTAGGGGATGAGGTCATTAGTTAGAGCCAAGGGGAAGGATTTGGAGGTTTGAGCAGATACAGAGAGGAACCAGGAAGGTTGGAAGTTTAAAGAAATAGCCTCATAGAGCAAGACAGTGAATTGCCCAGATAAATAAATCCAGCAGGTTTGAGGCCAATAATCACACATTTGTAGTGTGGACAATCTTCTCTGTTGTGTGATTTCTGTCATCAATGTTCAGCTGTGGTCTTGCAGACATGAACAGAGCAGGTAGTTAGGTTTATCCAGGATAAAGATTTTGCCAGACATGGGATGAAAAGATAAAAGGACATAGGAGTTTAGAGAATTGCAAAAGGCAAGGGCTTAATTAAAACAATAAACCATTTAAGTTAAGCTGGATGAAAGGAAATGTAGAAAAATGGCTGGCCAAGAAGGAGAATGTGGAAAGGCCAATGACTACATTTACCCATTTCCATATTTACAGATTTCCTAAAACTTGCTGAATGAATCATTCTTCTTTTAAAAGTGTGAAGCTTTTATTTTATTCTTTATACTTGACACGTTATATATTCCTGTTGATGTTTAGGGGTTTTTTTTAATGTTTATTTAGTTTTGAGAGAGAGTGCATACACACAAGCAGGGGACAGGCAGAGAGAGAGAAGACAGAGGGTGAGACAGAGGATTTGAAGTGGGCTCTGCACCGACAGCAGAGAGTCCGACATGGGGCTTGAACTCACGAACCATGAGATCATGACCTGAGCTGAAGCTGGATGCTTAACTGAGCCAGCCAGGCACCTCAATGTTTAATTTTAACTACCTAATCTTTTATAAAAAGAGAATGCAGAGGTGAATGACGAGATTTCTCAAGTAAGTCTCTTTACAAGGCAGATTACATAGTAAAACCTTATGCTTTACAACTGATGACACCCATGCTTTGTTTCTCAAAGGATTTCCTTTTCTTCTGAAAATAATAATCATCCTTAGTTGATAATAGATTAGAAATTCTGTATCTTCAGGGGCCAGCTCTTAAGTAGCTTCCAGTTGGGGCAAGAATTTAGTTGCAGATAAAATGGACAAAATAAATGTGATATTCCTTTTGGGAACCTCGTAGATCACATGGTCACCAGTTTCTAGAGGCTTTTCATCGCCATGCCAAGTACAACCTGAACCATGCTAACAAATTCTCCCACTGCTGTGGTCTGTCTGGCAAGGCCAGGTAGAGGCACATGACAGTCGAGGTGATGTCAAAATGTAAATGACAACTTGGCATAACCCTAGGGCCACAAGGGAAAACTTCATCGACATTTGCCAAACCCTAAGTGGACGACTTCAACTACAGCCAACTCAGCATCTGTGAGGAGAGCCAACCAAATCTGGGGCTGCATGTGATTCTGTGAAGTAACAGCACATTGGAGCCTAGTCAGTGTCCTGCTGTCATCTAGTGACCGTTAATGGAAATGCAGACCCCCAAACACCCTGAAAGCTTGCAGAACATGGGATGGCTCTGGGTTAGAGTTGGCCAAAAGAAAGATAGGGAAGAAAGCTAAATAATAGAAGTGAAGCAGCAGCCATTGCTCTCTGAAGGTCACTATGGTTGAAGACCCTGTGAGAGATGGACACAGAGGTGCCTGTGGGATCCAGTTTGTACTCATTCTTTCTGGCCCCAATTCCCAGTCCTTCCCTACAGTTGGCAGTTCTAACCAACAGCAAAGCAATTGCAGCCCACCATTTCCTGTTTCCTGTGAATTCAGAGATGACAGCCAAGAAGGAACAGCTATCCATGACCTTCAACACCAGCCCTTCAGGGGTTCGTACTAGCCACTGCATGTGCCTGGGTTTCCACAGCTCTGACTCGTCCACTGTGCCAATGCTTCAGAACCACTGTCCTTTTCCCTCATCTTCCAGTGTTGGGGCATCTTTATTGGGCCAGCCCTAATTATGTACTCTCCTAATTATGTACTGTCCAATTCCTATAATAAATCCTTATTTCACATATTCATAGTGGTTCTGCTTTCCTGAATGAACTTCACTGAAACACTCCCTCTCCAATAATCCATGACAGCAGAAAAAATGCCCACACCCCACCTGTTTCCCTGCAAAACTCAACTCCAAATGCAAATCCCAGAGTTTGAGTCTGATTGGGAGAATCTCATTCATTGAATTTGCATTCAAGGAAATGAGGGAATTGGGGCATGTGTGGGTTTGTCTGTTTTTGAGTATTAAAATGTGGAGATAGTGTTTGTCAGGGTCTTATTTGAAGATGACACCCTTAAACAGGGTAATTTGATAATACTTTACGACATGGGTAGGATTTAAGGAAAGTGAGTAAAGGTTGGAAAACCATTGTCCTAAGAAATGAGGAAAGGCAGCAGATAAAACAAGCAGATGAAGGGACGAGGAAGGGACATCTGACAGAAGCTGGGGCCTTCCACAGAGGCACACAGCTACCCCACATCCACCTGTCAAGGATAAAGATGAGGACCACTTTCTCTGCCTGCCCTCCGGACCTCTTCTGGGGTCTGTGTGACTACTGCAAGGGCCTTTACTCATGCTATTGTCTACATTTCTCTGTATAGGTCATTTCTGAACACCCTTTTGATATTATATCAACTATTACTTCTATCATGAAGAAAAAATAATTTGCTCTTTCTGCTACAAAAAGACTTTTCTGTATTTTCAGAAAAATATTTAAAATCCATGTTGAAAATATTTAAAACCCTTACAATAGTGAATCTCGATTTTAAGATTTCACTTTATTGTAGAACAATAGGTTGGTAAATTAAAAAGCAATTATTTAGAGGGGCGCCTGGGTGGCTCAGTCAGTTGAGCATCCGACTTCGGCTCAGGTCATGATATTACGGTCCGTGAGTTTGAGACTCATGTCAGGCTCTGTGCTGACAGCTCAGAGCCTGGAGCATGCTGCTTCAGATTCTGTGTCTCCCTCTATTTCTGCCTCTCCCCCACTTGTGTGTCTCTCAAAAATAAAAAAATGTAAAAATATTTTTTAAATAAAAGGAATTAGAAAAGGAAATAAAAATAAAAGCAAATAAAAGACAAGCCAAAATACTTTACCATTAAACTCTACAGCACAAAATTATTCTGTCAAATCGGCCTTAACAGTTTCTTAATACATATCCTCGATTCCATGCTACCATTGATTCTCTACCTCTGCTATATCCACGAAGATAACTTGGAAGAATCGCCTTCGAATTTTTTTTTAATAGTGCTAATTCTCTGTACTAGACCAACTAAATCAAAATCTCTGGAAGGGGAAGCCTGGCATATGCATTTTTTTTAATTCCCCTGGGTGATTCTAATATGAGATGCTGGTTGAGAATCAACTACCTAGACTGATAAGTTAGCTAAAAAGAGAAACTGAATCTTCTTCGTATTTGCTTAGCATAAAGCCTAGCGTGGGTTTGTTTTTTTAACACCAGATTAATTTATTTACAAAACATTTACATTGAAAAAGCCCTCTCCTCTAAATGCATAACTTTAAATACTATACTACATTCAGAAAACTTGTCATTTTGCAAAAATAGTTTCTTCAATACTCATTTTTCTTTCTCCAGTATTTTCCCCCTCTGAAGTAGTTTATCTTAATTATTGAAGACACTGGGGAATTAATTATTTAGGAAATCTTGAAAATGGCGTTTCTTTCTCTTCTTTTGCTTTCTTTCTTCTTCTTTTGGAAAAATTTATTTAAAATAATTACTTCTGTGAACTTTATATCCAGCTCTGATGCCTCTTATCCTTCTAGCAGCCTAGCCTAAAAATGTCAGGTTGGTATAATCCGTATCCTCAAGTATCTCAGAAGATTTTTACATGAATTTACTCATTTTTTCCCACTAAATGTATTCTCTTTGTGTTGTCTTTTTCCCTCTCTTTATTTTGTGCCTGGGGATTTTTTTCTTTTTTCTTGAAAGTTTCCAGAAAGCTTTTCTATTTTCCCTACAAATATTCTTGTTTACTCATAGTCTTAAAGCCCTAAGATTGTATGTTTTTAAGTAAGTTCTATCATTTTCTTCCTTTGAGTTGTAAAAGGAGATTTTAAAATGAAGCAAACAAAAAGCAAGCAAAACAACAGAGTGTTTTTTAAAAATGAGGTTAAGGAGGCCATAAGGGAGGAGGAATTTATGCTAGTCCTTTCCAGGGAAACCATGAACTTAAAAAAAAAAAAGGTCCAGCCAGGTGTAGGCCCTCAGTCTAGACTTAACTTCCTCCTCCTTGAGACACCTGAGTGATCAACATTCTTTGCTTCAAAAGGAGCCAATGTTGGCGTGCCTGGGTGGCTCAGTTGGTTGGGCGTCTAACTTCAGGTCAGGTCATGATGTCACAGCTCCTGGGTTTGAGCCCCATGTCGCGGTCAACAGAGCTCTGTGCTGACCGCTAGCTTGGAGCCTGCTTCGGATCTGCTTTGGATCCTGTCTCTCTTTCTGTCCCTCCCCTGTTCACTCTCTGTCTCTCAAAAATAAATAAATGTTAAATAACAAAAGGAGCCAATGTTTTAAGAGGTTTCAGTCTCTCATTTGCATATTAATCCAACCAATCCCAGTTAACCTAGTTGGAATCCCTGTTCATAGAGGGTCTGAATGAGAACTACACCAGTAGACTTTTACCTATAACTCTGCCCCCTCTTTGTCTTCCCAGGAATCTGATCCAGGTGTCTACCTAAATCTTTGTCTTCTAAATTGCAATTCTAATTGCCTAAATAAATGCCTATTTGCTTAAATTTTCAGTGAATTCTTTCTTGATCAACAGAGGTTTAAACATTCTGAAGAGTCTTCATGAAAGCTTTAGGGGTTCTGAAAAATTAGGAGAATTTTTAAAAGACATTACTCTTTCTTTGCCAAATTTATATTCTTAAAGACCTTAGTAGATTTTTCTAAATGAGAGGCTTCAGAGTAATTTGATTTTTTATCTCTTTCTCCCTATTTTCTTTCTTGTCTCCCTGATCATAAAGACGTAAATTGAAAAATCCACAGGAGGCCCTGGGGAATACTTTAGGAGGCTGTCCTGGAATCGATTTCTTTCTCTTCTACTTAATAGAAGTTTTTTCCTTTCTCGGAGCTAGAAAGAGTTTTTTAATGAAGGGTTTCCCCCTCCTAGTAGCCTAGTTTAAAAAGTGAGGGTGAATTTCTTAAACATGAAAAATTTTCTGGGTCTCATGTCTTCTTTTTCACTTTTAACAGTTACTGGCTTCTTGTGAGAGATCTGCTTTGGTAAATCTCAAAAGCACTAGGGAATTAATTATTGAGGAAGTTTTGCATGAAGCTGTAGCCTTCTTTTCCACTTCAAATACCCTGTTCTTTCAGCAAGCCTTAAGACATGAAATGGTGTTTTCTGATGAAGAACGACATCATGTAATTGACTCAACCTGGTGCTGACTTGTGGTTGTGAAATTGAGGGATAGATGAAAGAATACGGGTTTTAGAGTCAGAATACAGAGTTCAAGTTTTTTGTCACTACCCCCTATTAAGTGTGTATTTGTAATTGATTTGCTTGGTTTCTCTTGACCTTATTTTCTTTATCTGCTGAAGAGGGGATTATATCTTTCTCAGAGATATTGGAAAAATTAAATGTTATGATATACATGTAAGTGCCAAACACTGGACTTGGCATCTAGGAAGGTGCCTAGAGGAGAAGTAACTGGATACTGATATTCAAGAGAGCTGATCAGGTAGCTGAGGTATTGATTGGTGGGAAGAGAGAATATCAAACAAGCTAGTTCCTTTGACTACCTTTGACTATACCTCCAAGTCTTGTTACATGCTCTCTGTAACATGGTGGTTTTCAATCCTGGCTACCCCTAAGGATCACTTAAGGAACTTGAAAAAAACAATTGGTGGAGAGGGTGCAGTGACAAATGAAATCAGAACTTCAGCAGGCAGAGATATCATTGCTCAGGTAGTTTTAATGTGTAAGTTTGGATTAAGAATCAATGAACTAAGTAATTTTATATTAAGGAAAGATATAGTGAATTTAAAAATAATGGTCTACTCAGGGGCAACTGGATGGCTCAGTTGGTTAAGCCTCCAACTCCTGATTTCGGCTCATGAGATCGGCTCATGGTTCGTGAGAGCGAGCAACACCTCAGCTCTGCACTTACAGTGTGGAGCCTGTTTGGAATTCTCTCTCTCTCTCTCTCTCTCTCTCTCTCTTTCTCTCTCTCTCTCTCTCTCTCTCCCCCAAAATAAATAAACTTAAAGAAAAGACTACTTACTACCACTGAGTAGTAAGAAGACAAACAGGTCAATTAAGAAGTGAACAAAAGATATGGACAAATAATCTGATTAATCATTTTTCAAAACTTTTCTCTATTTTGTGACATTTTGATATGTTACAAAGCTTCCTAGCCTGGGAGAGCCAGACCCTCCCAGGGCTAGCCAGTTCCTACAGAGAGCAAAGACTGGTCTGGGAGTACATCTTCATATGCAAACCAGTCACTCCCCAGATCAATAGCCACAATCAGCTATTGTCTAACTCTCCACCCCAAGCCAATATTTTCCCGGCCTTTAATTATCCCAGGGCCAGGTAGAGACCAACAGAGACCACCACTATAGATTTGGGGCTGCAATTATTCAAACTAGCCAATCCTAAACTGTTACTCTGCCCAAGAAAACCCCAATAAAGCTGATTTCCACTTCCCTTCCATTTTGCCCAATCTCAAATGGAGGGGCAGGAAGGGAGTAGATTTACTAGATGGCATTAGGGCTGCTCTGTGGGAAAATTGCAAAGTAGGTGTGTATGTTTGGGTTCTTCAGCAATCTCTTTGTGCTGTCCCCAAATTTCCCAAGGTCTCTCCCTCTCCCAGTCTGCCAGTAACCAAGGGCTTGTCCCGGTTCTTTAGGCCAATTGTTTTCAAATGTTTTTGTTCATTTATCCCTTAAAATAAATATGGAAATCTGTGTACCCTCTTGCTATTTTTTAAATTAACAGCTAAAATGTTATCATATATTTAAGTGCTTGTTGCTCATTAATAGAAGAATTTGAATATTAAAGATTTTATAAGATGAACTAGGATGATTGATTATAATTGGAATCAATGAATGAAGAGAAGACTTGGTGAAACAGGTCTAAACCTTTTTGAATAAGCATATTCCACCTGAAGAAGTGATGTTACACTTTTACCTGTGGGTTTTATCCAGTATACCTCAAA
Organism: Suricata suricatta; assembly: GCF_006229205.1. Taxonomy (NCBI): domain Eukaryota; kingdom Metazoa; phylum Chordata; class Mammalia; order Carnivora; family Herpestidae; genus Suricata; species Suricata suricatta. The sequence continues at coordinate 80,118,093 of NC_043705.1, read as the reverse complement.
ATTTTGGTAGCTTCACAAAGCATTACATCCCTGTTTAAAAGAATAAGAATCGTTATCCACACGTCCTTTTCTATTGTGAATTCAATGCCTCAACATGGGTCAAACACTCTATTTCTCAGAACTTCACCTTCTTTTTAAAAAAGATTTTATTTTTAAGTAATCTCCACACCCAACGTGGGGCTCAAACTCATAACCCTAAGATCAAGAGTCACATGCTGACTGACCCAGCCAGGGGCCCCTTAGAACTTCACCTTTAACAGAAATGGATATAGGATACATATGCCTTAATTAATCATTGCCAGGGGTTTCCTTGAACAAAAACTTGAATATTTCTTTGTTTGGCTCCTCAGAAGTATTTACGTTTCAGATCCAAGTACTCTAGTAAGATCTGAGATGGAGAGGGAGATGGGCATGCCATCCTTTATAGCAGTGGGGAGTCGGCCATTTCAGAGAGATCAATTTTAGAAAAGGATACATAAGGATATTGATATCCTGTAAAACTATTTTACATGTAAAGGCTCATATTGGAAAGTCTTCAGCTATAACCATGGTATGCATACCTATTGTTATCTTTTAAAACTTAAATTTATTTTAAACTTTATTTTATGGAATAAAATGATTCATCCTGTTTAAAGAAACTTCAGGTATCATGAAGCTAATGATGAGAGTATTTGGGAATGTGCTGTTGCTGGGTGAACTGAGGAGTCCCTGGGCCTTGGAGCCTCAATCCAGCCAAACTCCAAGGAGTCACCCAAAGTTTTTGGTCTGGTTATAAGAATGAATTCAAGACAAAACAGAGTGGATGGATGAGTAACACAAGTGGGAAATTTTATTAAAGCTGAAAGTCCACTCTTGAGATACAAGAGTCAGTGACCTCTAGAGAGAGAGTTGGGCAGCCAGCGGGTTGGATTTCTATCTTTTATTGTCAGCTTTTAACTCGGGGACAAAATACTTATTACTTGGGATGGGAAGCAGGGTTTCCTGCTTTTTCTCCCTAATTTGGTCAGGGGTTTCCTGTCATGATATCTTGGACCTGTCTGGTTAGATCTGACCTCCTCTGGGGTACTGCCTGGACAGGCCTCTGACCTTCGTAATAGCTGGCCATGATGTCCTCCTTGCTGACCTCCAGCTATCTTGTTAGGACCTAATTAACTGCCTATTCTAACAGCGCTGAAACATGTCCATTGCCCTGAAAATTACTCAGTGATGGTAGTCATCTATTGCCTAGAAGTAAAGTCTACTCTGGCATTAGATTCTTGAGGAAAATCTGCATTTAAAGCTTTATTTCTGATTATACCTTATGTTTTACTTTTGAGCTATTAAAACATAGATATCTTTTTCAGATTACTTACAAAACCTATATAGTTTTTCCTATTTTATATATAATCTTATATTTTTCTGGCCATAAAGACTTATATTTGTATTTACCCAAGAAGATTTCAGTACACTTTCAAGTATGTATATATATATATACAAATGCATTACTCAAGATATTTCAAATGAGATTAATTTTCCTCGTTCTGCCACAAGTTCTCATTTCTTCATTCAGTAGCCTAGAAATAAAAACCTAATTATTATAAGAAGTTGAGTTGAGTCAGATGTTGGCAAACTATGACCTATGGGCCAAATCTAGCCCAACACATATTTTCACATGGCCCATGAGCTAAGAATGGTTTCTACATTTTTAAATGTTTGGGGGAAAAATCAGAAGAAAAACAATACTTTATGATACACAAAAATTATATAAAATTCAAATTTCAGTGTCTATGAAGTTTTATTGGTGTTCCATATTCTTCTGTCCATGGCTGCTTATGAACTACAATAACAAAGATGAATAGTTGCAACAGAAACTACACAGAACTAAACGACTATATATTATCTGGTCCTTTACAGAAAATGTTTGCTCATCTCTACATCAGATTATTATCATACCATTAAAAGGCTGCTCCAGGGTGGAAATAAAATGGTGTACAGATTGAGTTGACTTTCAGCACTGGTCTTTTTTAAAAGTAGAGAAACCCAGCTTGAAATGGAATTCTGCCTAGTGATTTTCCACACCATTCAGCATGAAATCCCAAGTTATTATGGTTAAGAAGGTCATTCGTGATATTGCTCTTACCTACCACTGTAACTTCTACTACACTCTGCCTTCAGTCACTCTGATTTAGTTATACTGATTCCTTGCGGGTCTGGAATTCACACCTTAGGACCTTTGCATTTATTGGAGTCTCCATTCCCTACTCCCAACAGATATCAGCATAGCCTACTTACATTTTGCATTCAAGTATTACTTAATCCAGAGGCTATCCAGAACCACCTTATCTAAAGTAGCTCCCAGCCCCCAACATACAGACTCTTTTCTCAACAATCTAAGTTCCCTGGGAGCAGGTACGTTAAGATAGTTTTATGCAGCACTATCTTAGAAGTGTTCAGTTCAGAGTAGATGCTCACAACTATTTGCTGATTGAACGAATAAATGATACCCCAAACTGTATATATGTGAGTTACTAAATCAAAGAGAGATTTATCTAAAATGTTGTAAGTTCCATGGAAAAAAATATATGCATGCATGTGCATGTGGATACGCATACTACCCTGCTTTGTTAATCAAAGTATTAAAGCAGGAAAAAAAATGAGTAAACTATCTGGGAACTGTGAAGACATTTGAGGATAAAACTGAATGAGGGTTGGCCAGACTCCATAAACTTTATGCTACCTGTAGACCCTCAGAAGCTAGTAAGAGAAGATCCATGGTGTGTCGGAGAAGAGGCAGTTTCCAGCTAAGCTGGAGCAGAACAAGGTGATTACAAACCTGCAGCAGGCTGTGTGTTAGGTAAGGCCTCTCATTCTTAATTGCTCATTAACCATTTAAAAGGTCTGCGGTACAGACCTTTTTACAGACAAGGAAATTAACTCCAGGAGAAGTAACCTGCCTTAACTTTCTCCTACTCTCTTATGCACATAAACTAGGGAGGTTATAAATGGCAGGATTACAAAATTGGGGAAAAAAAGTGCATTGGTGAAATGTGCTTTATTTGTGAAAATTATATTAAATTTAAGTGAATATATAGAGAAATTTTGCTTTATTGGGATCCTACCAAGCAGGAAATGTGTATAAAGGGGACTAAGGGCTGACATTATAGTTTTTCCTAATAATTTGCCATAGAAGATAGGGAAATGGGTGGGATTTGTTGAAAACTGAAAGTTGGCCTGGAGAAAGGAAGCAAATGGAGGAGATAAATGCTAAGTGTGAAGAGTTCATTTCTTAAGAATTAGTGGTGGTATCCATCTCACTTAGCATCTTTATAAATGATCTGGTGAAGGCTTTCTCAGAAAATTAATGGATTTAAGTAGGCTTTTCCTTTGCATAGCAGGAAAGGTTTCGATTAGAGATAGCCATCATTGAGGTGTTAATGAATCCTATCTCCATCTGAGGGATTTGGATAGATGCCTTTGAACCAATTAAATGCACTATTACCATCTCAAAGAGGGTGTGTGTGTGTGTGTGTGTGTGTGTGTGTGTGTGTGTTTGGGGAGGTAGGAGAAGTACTCACTGACTGAAGTACTGACTTACTGACTAAAGGTAGAATCAAAATGGAAAATTTTGGAAGGGAAGGGGCCAGAGTGAGATTTGGGTTACAAAAACTATTAATATTTTTTCTAAAAGGACTGAAACCTCTCCTAGGAAATTCCGACACTATTACCACCAATCACAAAAACAAAAACCTCTTTTCCTACTCTTATGTAAAACTGTGGGGTTGATATAGTTGGAAGATTGTGTACTTTTTATAATTGTTCATTGTGACAAATGGGATTTCTGAAGGGTCACTAAATTCACTGAAAAGCTGTGGGTAGGAGGTAGTTGTGTGATAGCAGCTGAGAGAGCATAAAAATACTAAGCTGGGTAGAATAGGGACATCAGGATACAGAGTGAGAAGAAGAGTGACTTTTGTCAGGTAGGTTTTGCCAGTCAAATCTGCTAAGGTTTGCCTACCTAGTGCTGATTCCCTAGGTGTAATTCCAGACTTTACATACCTGGATTTAAATTGCCTTTCCCAGATTATCTTTCATTCCAGCCTCAGACCACCACCGGGCAGCACTGAGGTAAGTCTAACTAAAAAAAATGTTAACTGTTGTCTTTATCAGTATCATTCTTAAAACCCTTTCAGCTGCCCTATTCTGAAGAAGTCTTGTCAAAAGATCTCTCTTCCTCCCCCACTGGGATTAGTTGATCCTTCTTTTCTCGCCTTCCAAGAGACAACATTGTTTTACTCCTCAACCTTAGCATTCCTTTTATTCTGTCTCTTTCCTAGCTGATTGTTTATTCCTGCTCCCTCCCCATTGTTAGTTCTTCAAATAAGGGAATCTGGTCATCTTCAACTTCTTTCTACCAGATGTATAAAAAGAGGAAACATATTTTAGCAGTTTTCAAAAATACGGTTGATCTCTCACAAGCTTTGAGGATCATTTAAAAGATTTGGGCAATGGTGTATATTGTTTATGACTTTTTGACATGGCCAGAGTGAGTCATTAGTCCAGTCAGAGGCAATGAGAGCAAATGAGAAAAAGCTGTTCTGGTATGGCTTTGACATATACCTTTGGTACTTCCTCAAAATATTTTTAGAAATTCAGTTTGGACGAAGGAAAGTGAGAGCTAGAAATGAATTTTAGCTGTCTGAAGATAGATCATAAAATTAGGGATTGAAGAGATGATAAGATGAATACTAATTTTATTGATTGCTTTCTCTCAAAAATGAAAATAATGAGAATCTCTTCTAAGAAACCACCTGTCCTCACTTCTTTTTTTCTTATGTTTCCTTAACTAATGAAAATCAAATACATAAATTTCCTCACAGAGGTTTCCTCTCAGCCATTATAAAAGAAAATCAAAATCAATAACACTTGCTAAAGATGGTAAGGCAGACTTTATTCAGGACCATCAAGTTAGGCGTAGAGGCGACTGCAGTGGGATTTTACAGTGACATGCGACTTACAGCCAGGAAGCAGAGGGGGAGTCTGTGAATGCAGAATTAACAAGGGAACATCAGAGGTGAGGGTGATTCTGGCTAAACCAACCTAACACGATTCTTGCGAAGACAGGCCACGGTGATCAGATATCATGGGGTGGGGTGGGGATTGGGGGTAGGTAGAGGATGGTGAACTTGGTCAGATATAGGGGGTGATCTGCTACGCAGGGTGGGGGGTTCTGGTTAAACTAACGGGGTTCTCGCTAAAACTAGATTTGACAGGGAAGTACACAGATGGGACTAGGAAAATGTTCAGGAGCCTGACTAAAGTTTAGTGAAGCAAAGAATCTGTGCCCCCACAATCAGAAGGAGAAAATATTTCAATAGCTTAAAAATAGACATATGTAGTAAGTTTGAATAAATTTCAAAATGTTTAAAATGCCAGGAGATGAATAAAATGTGAGAATAAAAATATTAAATACTGTAACATTGAAGTTTTAATTATTTTAAAGATTGTTTTTAAGGTGTGTTTTTGAGAGACAGAGACAGAGCATGAGCAGGGGAGGAGCAGAGAGAGAGGGAAACAGAATCTGAAGCAGGTTCTAGGCTCTGAGCTGTCAGCACAGAGTCTGACCTGGGGCTCAAGCCCACGAACCATGAGATCATGACCTGACTGAGCCAACCAGGTTTCCCGAAGTTTTAATTATTTTAACTCTTTTTTAAAATAAGAATAAAAGATATTACCAGATTAATGTAAGTTACCACCTTGAAGTATCTACTTCTGTTTTAAGTAGATAAAAACTTCACAATAATTCTCCTACAAAATGGGAAACATACTACTCTTACATAGCATTTTGTCACCACAAGATGACTTGCATAAGCAAAAAGATTTTAAATGACCAGAACTTAGTCATTTACCTAGTGATTATTGTCCCCTTCAAAGAACAATTCCAGGTTTCTAAACATGCCTTTTACCTAAAACCCAATATACCTGGGCTGCTGCTGACCTCGCCTTTACTTCCCTGACCACTGGAGATCATATGACCTTTGTTGTGAACTTGTCTGTGAAGCCAGAAATTCTGACGGTCAAGAACAGTCAGGTTTGGACTGCCTATGTGTTTTCCCCACACCAAAAACTTGTTCCCTGTAAACTGAAGAATTTTCACGTCAGTTTGCTATCCATTAAAAAATACTTTTAATTAGAGAATTCACTGAGGACAACAACAAGCATCATTGCTACTACTGTTACCATTACTATTACTATTGTTTCATTTAACATATCCACACTTTGGGGCAGGTAAGGTGTATAGTACTTTTTCTAAAAGTTAATGGAGATAAAGTAGATGGAGCCAAAGATGAGTGGGACTGATGTTAAGGGAGGAAAAGGATGGTGAAAGGGAGGGTAGATCTAACTGAACTGACTCTGTGAGGATACTGGGGAAGAGGCATACTAAGAGGTGGGAGAAAATTTGTCAGGAAAGAATGTGCAAGACTTTGAAAAGAGGAGTAAGAGATTACTGGAGGTTATATGGAATGCTAGGTGTTTTCTAGTCTAATCTTCCTAGTTATCTACATCTTTTGTTATTTCAGAGGAATCTTATTGCTCTGTTGTAGTAAGCATATAATAATATGATGGGGTTCAGAATACACTAGCCCAAAACATGGCAACTTGGCATATTGAATATTTTAGCTGAGTTTGAGGAAACAGCAGAAGCAGAAACATATCTTTGACTTTCCTTTCCACAGCCTCTCTCGCTGAAGTAGGTCATATGACCCCCTTTTGAGAAGTGCCCTCCCTATACCCAGAAGAAAGGAATTATCTTTCTTTCCAAGACAGAGGGACATCAAGAGGAATAGAAACAAGCAGGCCTTGCTTGGTTTCCCATTTATGACACCTACCATTTTTACTCTGTCCTATCTTATTCCTCCATGACTGTCCACTTTGTATCAGAGCTAGCACACAAACACTCATGCCTAACCACTTCTTTAAGTCATCATTTCCTTAAGAAGGCTCTCTTGTCATGTAAATCTAATAGTATATTAACTCATTCTTTTCTCCTGCTAATCTGTCTTTGTCAATTTAATTTTCAGACCCAGTCAGGCACATGTTTATGTTACATTTGATTGACAACTGGATTTTCCTTGTATAAAATTTTTAATTTTGAAAGTTTAAGAGATCATCCTCCAAGATACCCAGTGGCTTCATCCGGCAGAGCCCTGGAACATGCACCACGGAGAAGCAGGTCTTAAAAGCAGCCTCAGAGTAATCCTGTGGTTCCCATAGATGAAAACCAAGCAACCACAAAATGAATCTTGCTGACTTTTTCCTGCATTGCCGTATATAGGCAGACGAGGGCACTTATGGGAAAATAAATGGTTTTTGGAAGGATAAATGCTCAATATACGGGAGAAAAACTTGTCTGTTAACTGGTAGTTATAGAAGTTTCTCATCTTTGGTGATAAGAGTTAGTCTTACTTGTTTTGTTTCAGGGATGGGATTTATGACAACTGAATACCCTTGTGTTTTGGAGGGGTTCTGCTTTTAGACAGATAAGGGAATTCAGAAACTTGAATATCTTCTGCTCAAATTAACTTTTATGCCCACGTGGGTAACATATTTTGGACCTCTTTATGTACATTTTATTTTACTTGGATTTGTTTTTTTCCTAAGGCTCATTAATCAAAGAAGCTGATATTACTTCTGCATAATGATTAGAATTTTTTAATGTAAATATTGCTTAACTAAATTGAGTAATTATTCTGACAAACTTTTAATTTCAACAGTAATTTTGTATTCCAGTTTGTCAGCTTCAAGATAATTTCCAAGATCTTAAGGTAACTTAAAACCTTGGACTTTTATTAAACTGAGTTAATTAATGTTTATTTATTTATTTTGGGAGAGAGAGAGAGAGAGAAAGAGAGAGAGAGAGAGAGTGCATGAGTAGGGGAGGAGCAGAGAGAGGAGAGTGAGAGAATCCTAAGCAGGCTCTATGCTGCCAATGCAGAGTCCTGTGTAGAGCTTGAACTCACAAACCTGAGATCATGACATGAGCTGATATTAAGAGTCAGATGCTTAACAACTGAGCCACCCAGGCACCTGACTGGAAGGTATCTTCTAGATGTGATTAACATCTAATCAGTTGATTTTAAAGAGATGTTAACTAACTGAGCAAACCAGGTGCTCCTAAATTGAGTTAATTAATAGATAAGCATCATTCAATACCACAGCAATTTCTAGATAAATCAGAATACTGAATCATTGATTATGAAGCAAAGATTGAACTTTTTCTACTTCTCATCCTAGGTCATATCCTACAAAGAGGCTGTATCTTTCATTCATGTTAATGAAGCCTTCCTTTTTGTCATCTTAATAAGGTGTAAAAGAGATGTATATTGCTGTAGAAGTTGTGTTAGGTGTGCTCACATGCTAGTTTGATCAAATGATGGTGTATGACAAACAGTTAAACAATTCATCCCTCTTGGGAGAGAAACTTTTCTTATACCCATTTATGCTCACTTCATAGGGACATGCAAATTAACTAAAAATAGACAAATAGGAGAAAAGACAAAGTTTATTTATATATTCTCACAGAAGTCACCAATAATGGATAACACAGAATAGCCAGAGGTAACTGTTTATATACCAAATTCATAAAGAGATAGGTTTAGGGCTTCAACTGGAAACCATGAAGGTTATATTGGTTTTTATTATGCTAAGGAACAGCTACTTTTGCACTTCATGGTGGTAAGGACCAATCTCCTTCCAAATGAGAAAATCTCTGAGAGGTCAATGGCAGCTCTATTTTGGGATGTACAGTAAAACCTTAGTTTGTAAGCATAATTCAATCCAGAAACATGCTTCTAATCTAAAGCACTTGTATATCAAAGAGAATTTCAAGAACCATTGGCTCAGCTGTAATCATGTGATGTTCATGTACTACTTGTACTGCAAGACATGGTTCCTTTATTAAGTCAAAATCTATTAGACATGTTTGCTCGTCTTGCAGAACACTCGCAGAACAAGCTATTTGCGTTCCAAGGTTTTACTGTATCTGCTTCAGTTTAGATGATTCCTTCTGTGGCAGCTGATTGGTCAGATGTTTTAGGCTTAAAGCAATTTTAATTGTTTCACCCCATACCATCATTTTTCTCTTTGAAATAAAAGCCAGGGGCGCCTGGGTGGCTCAGATGGTTAAGCAGCCGACTTCAGCTCAGGTCATGATCTCACAGTTTGTGGGTTTGAGCCCCGCATCAGGCTCTGTGCTGACAGCTCAGAGCCTGGACCCTGCTTCTGATTCTGTGTCTCCCTCTCTCTCTGACCCTCCCTCATTCACACTCTGTCTCTCTCTCTCTCAAAAAAGAAATAAACGTTAAAAAAAATAAAGAGTATATCCTTAAAAAAAAGAAATAAAAGCCAATTTCTTTTTTTATTTTTTTAAATTTTTTTAATGTTTTATTTATTTTTTAAACAGAGACAGACAGAGCATGAGAAGAGGAGGGGCAGAGAGAGAAGGAGACACAGAACTGGAAGCAGGCTCCAGGCTCTGAGCTAGCTGTCAGCACAGAGCCTGACATGGGGCTCAAACCCACAAATGTGAGATCTGACCTGAGCCGAAGTTGGAGGCTTAACCGACTGAGCCACCCAGGCGCCCCTAATTTCTTTTTTTAAAGTTACAATTATTAGGAGTGGTTGAGACTGTAAGAGGAGCAAGAATGACAGAAATAAAATTGTGTGTTTTTGTTTTTCAAATAAAAAAGTAAGGTTTTTCTCCCCTTAAGAAAGGTAATTTTGGGGGCACCTGGGTGGCTCAGTCATTTGAGGGTCTGACTTTTGATTTTGGCTAACATCATGATCTTACAGTTGTGACAAAGAGCCCGGTGTCCAGCTCCATGCTGGGAGTGCAGCCTGTTTAAGATCTTCTTTATTCTCTCCCTCTGCTCCTCCTCCAGCACTCTCGTTTTCTCTCTCTCTCTAAAATAAATAAAGTCTTTTATAAAAAAGATAATTTTCAAAAAAATCTCTATATTCCTTTACACTTAAAAATTATTGAGCTTCTATTCGTGTGAGAAATGTAAAAAATACTTATTTTTTGAATCTTTGGAAAACAGCAATATCATGTTAAAATAAATACCATTTTAATGAAAAATAACTATACTTTCTAAAACCAAAAAATTCTAAAAGAATGGCATTGTTTTACATTTTTGGGACTCTCTTAAAAGTCTGGCTTCCTAGAAAACAGCTGGATTCGCATAGCTGCTACTGCACTTAATCTGCTGTGATATCACACTCTGTACTGTATACTTGTGAGAGAATAAGAATGAAAGAGGCTAATATTATCTTAGTATTATTATGAAAATAGTCTTGACATGGTGCATCCTCTAAAAGAGTTTTAGGGACCAAGGTGCCTGAGTGGCTCAGTTAATTAGTCATTTGACTCTTGATTTCAGCTCAGATCATGGTCTCATGGTTTGTTGGTTTGAGCCCTGCATTGGGTTCTGCGTTGGCAGCTCAGAGCCTGCTTAGGATTCTCTCTTCCTCTTTCTCTGTCTCTCCCTGAGCTCATTCTCTCTCTCTCTCTCACTCTCTCTCTCATTTTTATTTTATTAAAATTTTTTTAATGTTTATTTATTTTTGAGAGACAGAGTATGAGTGGGGGAGGGGCAGAGAGAGAAGGAGACACAGAATCTGAAGCTGGCTCCAGGCTCTGAGCTGTCACCACAGAGCTCGATGCAGGGCTTGACCTCATGGACCATGAGATCATGACCTGAGCCGAAGTCAGATGCTTAGGCAACTGAGACACCCAGGCACCCTCTCCTCTCAAAATAAATAAATAAAGATTAAAAAAAAAGAGTTTTAGGAGTGCTACATGTCCTGAGACCACATTCTGTCCTTGCTATAAGACTGAATGTCTATGTCTTCCCGAAGTTTATATGTTGAAAGATAATCCCCAGTTTGATGGTATTAGGAGGTGAGGCTTTTTGGAAGTGATTAGGTCATAAAGATGGAGCTTTCATGAATGGGTTTAGTACTCTTATAAAATAGACCCCAGAAAGCTCCCTTACCCCCTTCCAGCCATGTAGTGACAGTAAAGTTAGCTGTCTATGAACCAAGAAGAGGGTTGTAACCAGACACTAAATCTGTCAGTGCCTTTATCTTGGACATCTTAGCTTGCAGAGTTGTGAGAAATACATGTTTGTTATTTAAGCTGCCAGGCCATGGTACTTTGTTATAATGGCCCAAATGAACTAAGACAATCCTTAAGAAAAGGGTCAGTTTATTCTAGAATATAAAGTAATAGAGAAGACTCATAGAAGAATTTTATTTTCTTTGGTTTTATAATACTTCAGTCTGAAAGAAGCTATAAAATATATTAAATTTTAGCAAAGATTAATCAGTTTTAGTAGCTTATGTGGTTGACTGATTAATAACTATCACCTGTAAGATGAAAGCTCATTCTTTATCTTTTATGTTATCTACATAGGAAAGACCCTGTGGCTTATCAGAATAATTTTATCTGTACTCTATGTTGATTTTACTATGTTCTTGATTATTTAAGAAAAGAAAAAAGAACAAAGTCTTCCCACTTTTGAAGGAGCTAAAGCTTTTTTTTTTAATTTTGAGAAAGACAGGATATGCACGCACACATGGTGGAAGGGGCAGAGAAGGAGGGAGAAAGAGAATCTCAAGCAGGCTCTGCCTTGGTTGTTAGCTCAGAGCCGAACGCAGGGCTCCTACCTAGGAACAGTGAGATCTTGGCCTGAACAGAAACCAAGAATTGGACTCTTTAAAAAAAAAATTTTTTTTTAATGTTCTATTTATTTTTGATACAGAGAGAGACAAAGCATGAGAGGGGGAGGGGCAGAGAGAGAAGGAGACCCAGGACGGAAGCAGGCTCCAGGCTCTGAGCTAGCTGTCAGCACAGAGCCTGACGCGACGCTCGAACCCATGAATGTGAGATCTGACCTGAGCCGAGGTCGGAGGCTTAACCGACTGAGCCACCCAGGCGCCCCAAGAATTGGACTCTTAACCAACCGAGCCACCCAGGTACCCCTGAAATAGCTAAAGTTCTTTACAATCGTATTACATTCTAGGTTTACTTTAAAAATATTTTATTGTTACTGTGATTAAATAAGTAACTAAGTATTCTCAATAACCCTTGACCCTACCTTAAGTATCCACATATCTTCTGACAACTCTTTTGAAATTGCCTTCCCCAGGGACACCTGGGTGGCTCAGTTGGTTTAGCGTCAGACTTGGGGCTCAGGTCATGATCTCATGGTTTGTGAGTTCAAGCCCTACATCAGGTTCTTTGGTGTCAGGGTGGAGCCCACTTGGGATCCTCTATCTCCCTCTCTCTGACCCTCCCCCAGGTGCTCACTCACTCTCTCAGAAATAAACATTAAAAAAAAAATGCCTTCCCCAAACCAGAACCCTAATTTCATGAACAAAAAAAACCAAACAAACGTTTCAGGATATCATTTACACCTGTAATTATCTCTGAGATTTTCAAAGGACCCCAGGAAAAATATCACAGAGACTTGTTTTCTTACTTTATAAAAAGAGAGATGCTACAAATAGATTTGTTTGAGATGTTCCTATTGTGAGTAGTAGATGGGAAGAGTTGTCACATCGGAAGAGATATTCACCTTCTCTAGCATAGATTTATATAGACAGACTTTATTGTCATATGTTTTCAGAGTTTGTATGCTTTATGTGATATCCCTAGAGGTTTATCAGTGCCTTTGCTGTCTATAACCTTCTTACTTTCAGGGGAAATCAGAATATAATTCATGAAATAGTTATGCGGTGCACCCCAATAGAGAATATTACTTTCATCCATTCTGCAATTATTGGGTACAGTAATAAATGAACCATAGCCATTTAGTCTTTGTGATCTGCACATAGGTTGTGTAGATCTGAAGCTTGCCTCAGAACCAATTGCCTGGAATTTATGACTTGAGAATGGTGCTTGTTAAATCAGCGAGGACAGGTCATTTTGATGGAAAATAAAGGTTGACAAATGATAAGAGGAGGTTCCTTACTGGCAAGCTAGAATCCTTCGCATATTTTGAGGACTTCAGAAATTAGGAAATCACTGAATTTACAGGTACTGTAGAAGAAATCTGGTGGAGAGAGGTTTTGAGACCTTGATTTCTTTTTAAAAAATTTTTAAATTATTTTTTAATGATTTTTTATTTATTTTTGAGAGACTGAGAGAAACAGCGCAAGCAGGGGAGGGTCAGAAAGAGAGGGAGGTACAGAATCTGAAGTAGGCTCCAGGCTCTGATCTACCTATCAGCACAGAGCGCAACGCTCGAACCCACAAACTGTAAGATAATGACCTGAGCCAAAGTCAGATGCTTAACCGACTGAGCCACCCAGGTGCCCCAATTGCTTTTTTTTTTTTTAACGTTTATTTATTTTAGAGAGAATGAGAGAGAGAGCATGAGCAGGAAAGGCACAGAGAGAGAGGGAGAGAGAAACCCAAGCAAGCTCTGTACTGTTAGTGTAGAGCCCGATATGGGGCTCAAACCCATGAACCACGCTCATGACCTGAGCTGAATTTAAGAGTCAGATGCCAAACCAACTGAGCCACCCAGGTGCCACTTGAGACTTGATTTCTTATCCTTAGGATAGCCTATAATAGAAGCTTTTAAAAATTCTAATCCAAGATTCCTTATGAAGTGGGACTCCCAATGAGAAATTTTGTGGCCTTAAAGCTTTGTGCTTAAGTTGGAATAGCAGCCTCAAGGCAGCTTATATGGTTGGTTAATAACTGTCATTTATACACTTTTCTCCAAAAGCCAGTTGTTAATAATTTAAGCCTTTAATAGGGCCAGGATCAGGGTGAGGTGAGTGAGATGTAGCAGTGTTTTGCCAAGCCAGATTGGGGCCTCAGGCAAATGGGAAGAGCAGTACTACTCATCCTGTTTTCATTTAAAATTTTGACATTTGTTTTTTTCTTGCATTCATTTTGATTTTAAAAATATTGCATCAAAGTAAAATTCATCCATTACTCATTACGTAGGTTTTTTTAAAAAGTTTATTTATTTTTTTTGTAATTTCCACACCCAACATGAGTCTGAAACTCATGACTCCAAGAGTTGCATGCTTTTCTGACTAAGCCATACAGATGCTTCTTTTCATTACTTAGTTCTTGGTACCCCTTTAAATCTTGTGCCAAAGGCACCTCAATTGTTTCACCCTAGCTCCTGCCTTGTTTTGTGGGCCTGTGACAACTTCTCAGCTTTGCCATTATCTTGAGAAAGCAGCCACAAACAACTTGTAGATAAATGAGCACAGCTGTATTCCAATAAATCATTAATTATAAAGCTGAAATTTGATTTTCACATAATTTTCATGTGTCACAAAAAATTATTTATCTTTGATGTTTATTCAACCATTTAAAAATGTAAAAACTATCTTTAGCTCCAGGAGGTACAAAAATATGCTTTAGGCTGAAATCGGCCCACAGGTTGTAGCTTGCTGTGTTAAAAAAAAAAAAAAAAACCCAAAATTTCAACTGAGTGCATTTGAAGATCAAATTGGCTTTGTCTAATAATTTATGAATCAGGCAGCATCCTATCTAGCAAATAGCAGCTCTGAAAAGCTGAACAGAATGGAAGACTTTTACAGGCAGAAAGAGGCAGGGACAAGAATATACCTCATCTTTCTTTGAGGCGCAGGGGTCTCTGTGGTGGTTTGCCTCATTGATGCCAACCAGGAAATCAGATATGTTGGTTTAAGATAACATTCGTGGGAGAGGTTGAAACTGCAGTTAGGTTAGGTATAAGTCTCAGATTGGTGACGTGGGTTTAGCATTCCATTTTGGGTTTGTTGTCTTTTTTTTTTTTTTTTTTTTTAGTAGCTAACTCCTGCCCTTGGCTTTAACTATGTCAACAGTGAAGCCAAACTTAATAAAACCAGTCTTTTTGTGTGAATAAGAGTAATCTTTGAAATTACTACTCTCACAAGGAGAAGAGACTGTCCAGAAAGATTGTGAAAGACTTTGAGATGACAAAAGAAAATGACCATTGGGTATCCTATGAAATGGCAGTGTTGTTTAGCTCACTCTTTCTCATTTTTTGCACTTTTCATAGTGTTTGAGTCTTTACTACTGTTAGTTGTGGTAAGCTACTTCACTATTTCCCTGTGAAGTTGACCTTTTTTCATGTATTAACAAATTCATTTTAGCACTCCTGATTGGCTCTATTTGCATCTTGCCTTCCCAATCTTTTTTGAATTAGCCTTTTATACTTTTCTAGTTTCCTCAATAATTGAGATAAAACACTTCTTAAATACTGCTTATTTTATTTTTGTACAAATGTTCATGATTTTATCTTTCAAGAAAAAGTATCTTTAGCAACAGGTTAAGACAAACATAATTTACTACGAAAGTCCAGTTCCATACCCAGGTAAAGTGAGGATAGCTCTTAGATATTCTATTCATTCAACACTTACTGATTACCAACTAGATGGCAGAATGTTGGGGATATAAACATGAATAAGGAAATTCAGTTCCTTCCTCCTCGAGTTTGCAATCTAGCTAACCTGTTGGTCCTTCCTATTGACCTATTCATTCACTCACTCTCTCATAGATATTTACTGAAGCCTGCTGTTAGTATTACTCCTCCATCATATTTGGCTTTCATGTCTTACCAACATGTTTAACAATGTTGCTGTGGGGGAAATGATATGTGTTGTGCATTCTAAGCAACTTCCATTGATTAAATGAAAACACTGGTAATATTTCTACAGCTTTCTCAAACAAAAGAGGAATAGATCCTACTTTCATAATTTTGTCTTGCTACAAGATTAGTAACAATTTACAAATGAATTTTCAACTATTCTGTTGCATTGGAAATTGCCTATATTATTCATGGATTGCATATCCTTTCCCAATGACATCGTTATTCCTGAAAACATTTCTCGAAGTTCTACTTTAAGATTGCTTTAAAATGTAGAAGCACTCTCTTAGGAGTACTTCAGTGTAGATACTCATTCATTTAAGGAGGATTTGGTTTTAGAAAGAGTCAAAAGGCTTTTGGAAAGAATTATTATCTCATTGTACAGATATGAAATTAAGGATCAAAAATAAGGTTTTAGGTGACGTCATTTCTGCCTTCTTTCCACCTTGAGTCTTTTACCACAGGAAAAGTAGAAATCATCTAAAAGCCTTTCAGCATTTAAAAATGTATAAAGTATTAAGTATAGAGTACTAAATACAACTTCTACTTATATTCTTCCAATTTCTGCTCCTTCTTCTCCTTTATCAGTAGGTACCTCTACCTACATTATTATGTGTATCAACACCAAATTATTTAGGAATTTATAAAGATAGATCTATATACACTAATCACACATATATTTTTAAAACTTAGAATCGTGCAATATATATTGTCATAGAATTTTCCTTTTAATCATAACCACTATGGGCATTTGGTATATAATAATAGCAATATTTTATTTTTTAAATTTATTTTAATTGGGCTCTACACTCAATACAGGGCTTGAATTTACAACTCTGAGATTAAAGATTGCATGCTCTACTGACAGGCGCCCCAATAATGGTAGTGTTTTAGGTCAGAGTGTTATCACTAAAACAACATTTTTCTGATAAGCACAACTCATGTCAACAGATTCTTCACCTAGTTTATTTATTTATTTTAAATATTTATTTATTTATTTTTGAGAGACAGAGAGAGGCAGCATGAGCAGGGGAGGGTCAGAGAGAGAGAGAGGAAGATACAGAATTTGAAGCAGGCTCCAGGCTCTGAGCTGTCAGCACAGAGCCCGCACAGAGCCTAGTGCGGGGCTTGAACCCAAGAACCGTGAGATCATGACCTGAGCCGAAGCTGGATGCTTAACTGAGTGAGCCACCCTCACCTAGCTTTAAAAATGATCAGCACCCAGTGTCTGGGTGGTTCAGTTGGTTAAGAATCTGACTTCAGCTCAGATCATGATTTTGTGCATTGTGAGTTTGAGCTCAGTGTCAGGCTCTGTGCTGACAGTTTAGAGCCTGAAGCCTGCTTCAGATTCTGTGTCTCCCTCTCTCTCTCTGCCCTTCCCGTGTTCGTGCTCTGTCTCTCTCTCAAAAAATGAATAAACATTAAAAAAATGATTAGCATTTGTCATGTCTCCCTCACCCCTTTTATGCAGTAAGTTATAAATATATCATATTTGAAAGTACGTTATAAATATATCATATTTCACCTTAAATATTTTAGTATGAGTCTCCTAACAAAAAAAGACATTCTTCTATAATCATATTCTTCTGATGCCCAAGAAAATGAACAATAATATCATCTAATACCCAGTCCATACTCAAATATCCCAAATGTACAAAGATAATTTTCTTAGTTGTTTTGTTACATCATTTTAAGCCAGAATCCATTCTAGGTTCATATATTTCATTTGACATTTTTCTTTCTTCAATCTCTTTAAATGTATTTCAGATATCTTACTCTTTGTTTTCATAATATTGAATTTTTGAAGAGTCTAGGTTAGAGGTTAGATGTCTTACAAATTAATGTCCTATATTTTTTATTTTAAAGTGAAGTTTATTGAGATACATTTATACAGTGTAAATTTCATCCTTTTTAGTGGTTAGTTCTATGAGTTTTGACAAATGCTTTTAGTCCTGTAAGTCCCACCACAATCAAGTTATAGAATACTGCTAACTCCCCCCAAAGTTCCATTCTAGCAGCCATGGCTCTGTTTTCTGTCTCTACAGTTTTGCCTTTTTGGGAAAGTAATATAAATGGAATCATATGCTATGTATCATTTTGAGTCTAACTTCTTTCACTTAGTACAATGTGTTTGAGATTTATCCATTGGTGTGGATATAATATGATGTATCCATTCACCAGTATAAAAATGAGTTGTGTGCAGATTTTAACAGTTATGAATAAAGCTACTATAAATATTTGCATATAGGCTTTTGTGTAAACATACATTTTTATTTCTCTTTGGTAAACACCTAGGACTGATATTGCTAAATCATATGGTAACTCTGTGTTTAATCTTGTAAGAGACTGGCAGTATGTTTTTCAAAGTAGCTACCATTTTGCCTTTCTACCATCAGTATATGAAAGTAAAACTTTCCCCCCATCTTCGCCAACACTTGCTAGATCACTCTTTTTTAATTTTAGCCATTCTAGTAGGTGTGTGATGATATCTCATTATGAGTTTAAATTACTTTAATGATTTTGAGGTCTATGTCTCAGGGACAGGAATTAATAGTTTCTGGGCTGTGTGCCCTTAGAAAGATCCTACCTCACCAAAATGTTAAAGTCTTTTCTCTATTGTCTTTTTTGTTTTCTCCTCTCAAGTTTTCTCTCTTTTGGCTGAGATTATAAACCCAGCCCCAATGCCTATCTCAGTCTAGTCAGAAGGCTGCAAGAATTTTTCCAAGCCTGAAACCTTGCTTCTATGTATCAGTTTCTCTACAAAAGGAAGAGACTGAGTTAAAGTTAGAAATTGTTTGGTATTTCTTAAATATTATTTTTGATGGTAGCATAACACACAAGCAGTAGCTTTCTCTCTTTTTCTTTCTCTCTTTCACACATATACATTCCTATATACCTCCAGTGGTCTAAAAACTAGTGGCTTCCCAGAAAATGTGTTCCAGGCTCATATTTTATTTATTTAAAACAATTTTTAAGTCTTTATTTATTTTAGTAATTTCTACACCATGTGGGATTCAAACTCATGATCCTGAGATCAAGAGTTATACGTGCTCATGAAAGAGCCAGCCAGGCACCCCCATATTTTATTTTGGAAAGTACTATTCTTCCATTAACCCACTCTTCAGAATTTCCATTCAGAGTTATCATTATCCACCTTAATCTTAGCAAATATTTCCTATAATGTGCCTGAAAAGGATTGTTAATTTTCTTCATAGACGATTCTCCAAAACTACTTCTCTAAGAAGAGACCATGAAGCAAATCTCAATATTGTTGAGGTGTAGTCTGGAATAGAAAGGCATAGTTAGAAATGAGACAGACATTTCAGGGGCGAAGGGAGGTTGGTTGTTAATGAAAGTAGATGAAACAGCATGAAATAGGCATTACAATTTAAACTAGGTCTTAGGGTTAATTTCCTTTAGAATTAGAGTTTCTATTGAAATAACAAACTTTCTTGTAATTCTTTATAGTTTCTGGTCACTTTCCACTGGCTAGGTGTTTCACGTATCTTTTTGGTCAATATCCTGACACACTTTGGTGCTCCTAAGACTTCTAAAGTAAATTTTATTCTTCTTTTTCTTTTTAATTTATAAGAATGTGTACAGGCTTGGTGATTGGGAAAATGTTATTCTTTCAAAATTGACATGGAAAGTGACTATATTAATTTTAGAAATAGAGTTCCTCTAGATTTATAGCACTTGAAAATGGCATCTATTGCCACCTGCAGTTGTCACCTGTCAGTAAGCCAGCAGTGAATACCCTTCATGTGCAGTCCAATAAAGATTCAAATTATTCAAGGTAGACCTAGTTCATTAATGTTTAGGGATGCCAATTTTTACAAATATGGAAGAAAACAGAGTAAATGTTGATTTATCAGGGAAAAATCATTGGGGAAACAATAGGAACTAAGAAGAAGCCCTGACATCCCAACACACACACACACACACACTCTCTCTCTCTCTCTCTCTCTCTCTGTCTCTCTCTCTCTCTCTCTCTCTCTCTTCTCTCTCTCTCTCTCCTCTCTCTCTCTCTCTTCTACAAAATTAGACTGAAATTAATACATAAGGTGGTGGGGAAAGGAAAAGAAGTCACAAAGGACAGTATGCTTACTATAAGGGTCATTCTCAAGCTTTTGGGATCAGTTCTCTTGGAGATGACAAAAGAATCTGACATCACATTTTACTCATTCCCATTATTCAGATGGGGGGAGGAGAGGGGACTCAAAAACAAGTATTACTGACCAACTAAATTTTAAAAAGATTATGTTTATGTTTGTTTTAACAATTGAGTTATAGACAATATAATTTTTAATCCCTGTGCTTGGATCTTAACAGGTAATTACTAGAAAATACTGAACCCCAAACTGCATTGATTCGTTTACATCATTACCTACTATGAGTTTAACTGGATGAAGAAAAAAATATAATGTATAATTAAAAAGCAAGTAGGAGAGAATTGAAACCTAATGCTACTTAAGATAACAAAAGTGATACATGGGGTGCCTGGGTGGCTCAGTTGGTTGGGTGTCCAACATCAGCTCGGGTGATGATCTTACCACTCATGGGTTCGAGCCCTGCTTTGGGCTCTGTGCTGACAGCTCAGAGCCTGGAGCCTGCCTCGGATTCTGTGTCTCCCTCTCTCTCTGCCCCTCCTCCAATATCTCCCTCTCTCTCTCTCTGACTCAAAAATGAATGTTAAAAAATAAAATAATTGCCTTAAATAAAAGATAACAAATGTGATACACTGATGAAGTATCCTTCGAGAAATCTGAAGGAATTTATGTAATTTATGAGGTTAAAGAGAAGAGATTTCCAAATCATTTCTTCCATTGCTTTCACACTTGGGTATGACTCTAACTTTCTATTTCTAGAGAAGAAAAATAACTTAAAAAATACTTTCATCCTGGGACACCTGCATGGCTCAGTTAGTTAAGTGCCCTACTCTTAATCTCAGCTCAGATCTTGATCTCATAATCGTGAATTCAAGTCCTGTGTTGGGCTCTATGCTCAGTGTAACACCCACCTAAAAAAAGAAAGAAAGAAAAAAGAAAAGAAAAGAAAAGTACTTTCATCCCTTTTGATATCCAAGGCATATTATCCACTCCCTGAGACAAAGAACAATGTCTCATCACTTGGCTAAGGAGGCAACATAATGCAAAGAGTTCCCTGACCCAGGGATTCACGTAGCCAGCAGTGTGGGGATCTCAACTGAGAGGTGAGTTTGATTCCCACATCACCACTCCTGCCACCCTTCCTCTGTCCCCAACCTGTGCTAGGAGGGCATTTTACACGTAACTTAACATTTTTCTAATCCCTTCAGTTTGTGGATGCAGGTCATGAATGGGGGATAAAACCCATTTTATATGGGGAGCGGGCTAGACAGAGGCAACCTGCGACAAATAGTCAGACTTGGAAGTGAAGCAAAGAAGGCCAGAGCATTGACATTCAGTTGATTGTTGTACTGATGCCTACAAAGTATTAAAATGAGGAATTGTGGCTTGCCATTTCTGAGTCACTAAAAACAACTTTAATTATCTGGACTTTCTTTGTTTATTATGAGCAAGTATGTAACTCTTTAAAAATTATATAAGAACTTTTAAACTTAAGAGGCTAAATATAAAATTTGTTAGGTGGACACATGTAACTCAATTCTTTTATCTAAAGTTCCTGTTTTAGCAGTAGAAAATGAGAAAATACCCATTATAATATAGGCTGCAGCTGGACACAGAATTGAGGAAGTATAAATGGAACATCTTTGTGGTGTATTAATTTAAGTAGAAGATAAGCATGTGATTCCTTTAAAAAAGTTTTTTTTTTTTACATTTTTTTCATTTTTGAGAGTGAGAGAGACAGAGCACAAGCAGGGGAGGCGCAGAGACAGAGGGGGACACAATATCTGAAGCAGGCTCCATGCTCTGAGCTGTCAGCACAGAGCCCGACGTGGACACACAGACCTGGAGATCATGACCTGATCTGAATTCAGATGCTCAGCTGACTGAGCCACCCAGGCGGCCCAATAAGCATGTGATTCTTAAGCAAAAGAAAGAAAGAAACTAAAGCCTCAGCTTTGCCTCAATTATTGCTTCAATTTATATAAAAGTGACAGAACAATGAGTTCTCTGTATTAAGTCCTGGTTGTTTCCTTTCATGAACCTGAATTAATCCTTGAAGAGGTATGAATTGTTTGCTTTCTCCTGGTAGACTATCTTAAGTTTTGGTTTTCACAGGACTGTGTTTGCTGGTGGAATATGTTTCCTATTCACACAACAACAAATTATCAGAAATGTAGTATTTAAAACAGCACCTATTTATTATTTCATGGTTATGTATGCCAGAAGTTCTGGCAAGGTGGGTCAAGTAGAGGTTTTACAAGGCTGAAAGCAAGGTATCAGTGGGCCTGTGCTCCCTTCTGCAGCTCAGGATCTTCTAAGTTTACATATTTGTTGGCATAGTTTAGAATTCTATAGGACTGAGGACTGGCCTTCTTTCTGGCCATCAAGAGGGCTACTCAGTTCCTAGGGGCCATCAGTCACATTGTCCTCTCCACAGCATGAGACTCGGGTTCTTCAAGGCCGATAGTAAAGCATCTGCTGCCGCTTTGAATCTCTGACTTCTAGACTTTCTAAAAAGAGTTTACCTGATTATATCATCTCTACCCAAGGTACTCCCTTTAAAATGCAACTCTGATTAGCAACTGTAGGTGCTGGTGATTCAGGAGTAAGCTTAATTTGGGAGTGGGGCTTGATTCTGATGTAGGCAACAGTCAACCAATACTGAAACACTGCCACTGCAGACTGCGGTAGCTGCTGTGAGGGAATGAACAATGTGCTGTGACAGAGCAACTAGGGAAGAGCTTTTGTGACAGGTGATATCTGGGCTGAGACCCAGAAGATGAGCATCAATCAGTCATGAGATGAGGTGAGGGAAGAATACTGCAGGCAGCAGCATAACTTTTTTTTTTTTTTAATAAGCTTTATGCCCAACATGGGGCTTCAGTCATGACCCTGAGATCAAGAGTCCTATGCTCTACTGACTGAGCTAGCCAGGCACCCAAGCAACAGTTGAACTTTTATATTGTGTCTGAAACAAACCATGGAAGAGTACACACTGTCCTCCTGGGGGTTCTCCTAAAGCTTGTTTTCTCTGTTATCTTTGGCTTTGGATATTTGAAAAGCTGAGTTGTGTATTATCTTTGGTTTTGAGTATTTCAAAAAGAAAGCCAATTGAACACTTGGGGTGCTACATTTATTGAATACTTGGGGTACTACATGCTTTTTCCACGTATAAGACAAGGTCTTCTGCTCCTAAAGAGTGTTTTTTTAGGTCATCTGTCACACATACCACAATCAGTGGGATCAATGGCATGTTACTTGTGTTCTACTTGTGTCACTGGAGCTATAGGATATTTTAGCTACTTATAACAACCATCATTACCCAAGCATTAAAGCATTTTATACATAAGTGTCTTCTTATAGGCAAATGTGAATTTCAAAGTAGGTATATTGTAGGTTAGCCAAGAAGAAAGAAAAGGCTTTAAAGGAAAAGCTGTCCTTTCAGCATTTTAAATTTATATGCTGGCTTTCAGTGTGATTCTATGTCATGACACATGTCTACCCCAGTTATGAATTTTATTCAAATATGAAAATATTTTATATTACAGAACTATTTCACAGCAATTAGTTATACATTGACAAAGTCACTTAAATACACAAGTCACTATTTTAGTGTTCATTTCCTCCCTAACCATCATTCTCTCTTTTCTACGTTATTCATAAATTACAAAATGCTGAAAACTCCACATAAGAAATAATTCTCAATCCTACCCTTACTTTATTCTCCCCACAATGATTGCCTTAATTCATGCTTTTACGTTCTCTCCATTGACCTTTTGAATAATCTTAACTAGTCTTCCTGCTAAGACCCTCTTCCTTCTCTAGTTCATCTTTTATAGTTACCAGATTATGCTCCTAAAAACTGAACAAAGTCCCTATCCTCATGGAGTTTACATTCTAGTGGAAGGGAATGAAAGTAAAAAAAGAAAAAAAGAGTCAAAATAAACATGTGATAATGAGTCTAAAGAAAATAAAATCAGGGTAGAAGGAAAGTAAAGGAGGGAGTTTTAATGGGATATAATTGACATATAGCACTATAAATTCAGAGTGTGTGCATAAAGAGGGAGTAATTTTAGGTAGGGTGTTGACCTTTGATTATAACAAATGTTTATGACGTTCAGCCAAAGGCCAGCAGGAACACACCCATAGTAAAACCAAGTTGGGTTTATTGACTTGTCACAAGGACAGACAGCCTAATAAGAGGAACTGGAGTATCTCAGTAAAGAGGTGTTGTAAAAGATGTATTAAAGGACTGAACTTGTATCAGGTGATTCTAGAAAGGTTCAAGGCTTTCTTTCCTCTGGATTGGATGTGGTAAGGAAGCAGAAGTAATTGTATGATTGAATATTTTAATAACTGTTTTCTAGAAGGTAGGAAGAACACAGCAAGGCTAGGTTATAAATGGTCAAGAAACCAAAGTCATTTATATTAGCCAGAAATTCTTGGTCATTTTTGTTGTTTGAAGAATGTTCTTTTATTTGCTTTGTTCAGACAGGATTACAGAGGGGATTTTAAAAAAAATTATTTTTAGTTTCTGAGAGACAGAGGCATAGTACAAACAGGGTTGGGGCAACGAGAGGGGAGACAAAATATGGGAAGCAGGCTTCAGGCTCTCAGGGGTCAGCATAGAGCCTGACATCGGGCTTGCATGCACTAACTGTGAGATTGTGATCTGAGCTGAAGTTGGACGCTCAACCAACTGAGCCACCCAGGAGCTTCTTACAAGGGGTCCTATGTTTTGGCTTGGCTATTACGGTTACAGAGTGGCCATGACTGATATTAACATTTTGTGAGATTGTTTATGTCCAACAGAATGCTCACACCTAGCTGGGAATGCCAGAGACACGAAGGCTTACCTAAGAGTTCCAAGCCAGCTTCTGGTTGTTTAGGAGCTGCTTTTATTTTTCTAACTAACAAAACCATCAAGTGCTATAATAGTTTCTAAGTTTCTACCTATAACTCTGTTTCCTGAATATTTATCAGTATTATTATTTTGGGTTCTTAGTTCTAAAACTCACCACAGCTCTGGTGACCACATCATAGGTTACTTAACCCTTACTCAAATACACAAGACTGCTACATGCTGTGGTTAAGAGAAAAGCAGCCACCTGTTTGTGGTTGAATGCCTCTGGAATTAGAAAAACTAGTGCTGTGAATTTCAGAAACCACTTCAAAATTCTCAGTCACTTGCCTCATATTTCTGAAAGCCAAGAAGTTGGAGATAGATTATATGTGTACTTCTGATAGGTCTGCATGGTGTCAAGTTGTGTAGTAATCACATGTGAAGCTTTTTAAAGTCAGGCAGAGATTTGAGGGTCCCAACTCTAGGGTCTTATTTAGCCTAAGTCTGGGACACTTATCTATGTTTTTTTTTCTCTTCTTTCTTTTCGATTACAGAGTAGTATTCCATCAAATGAATGTACCAGCTTCTTTATCCATTCTCTACTGATGGACATCTGGGTTGTTTATAGGTTTCGGTGATCATGAATAAAACTGCTATGAATATTTTTGTGCAGGTCTTTTTGCGGATATATGCTTTTATATTTCTTGAGTAAGCATCTAGAAGGGGAACTGCTAAGTCACAGTGTATGTTTAACTACTAGGAAACTAATGGGTCCATAATTCTCACATTAAGTAATAAGTTTTAGAACACCTTCTACTTTTGCTCAAAGTACAGCTTGGTAGAGATGGCAAAGGACCTGTTACAAGGCGTCAGGCAACTCTGTCACTACCGAACTCACCTTCTCAGTATTGGAGCTCTGGAGCCCTAGAAGATTCCTATACAGTCCCAGAGGGATGAAAGTTGTGTACATAACATCTGCAGAAATGTAGTTTGGGAAGTGCCTTCTGATAGCGAGTAACAAGTATGTAAAACCCTTTGACAAATCTTTGCCTCCAGGTTTCTTGGAATTCCATGTTGCTGCGATCAAGCTCAGAAACCGAGATCCCTGATTGCTGACAGGCCTAAAACAGAAGTCATTCTTGACAAAGAGGCCATTATTAGCAAAGGTTTGATGGTATGTTTGAGCAAAGGCTGAGGTAGGTGGGCCACAGGGGTGGGAGTCACACAGATTCAGACAATGGTCTCTAAGCTGATTGGCCTTGAATCTTAAAATATTGCTTCCCCAGTTCTCTCAAGTTATCCTTAGCAGCTTTTAAAAACACCTGCCACCTTCCTTCCACTCCAGCAGGTAAGCAGTCTCCACTTAAAGGAAAATAGAGACCATGTGAAAGGTACTTTTCCGCTTTCTTTTAACTTTTTTGTTTTTTATTTATTATTGAGACAGAAACAGAGCATGAGCAGGGAAGGGGCAGAGAGAGAGAGGGAGACAGAATCCCAAGCATTCTCCAGGCGCGGAGCTGTCAGTAGAGAGCCCTGTGCGAGGCTCGAACTCACAGACCGTGATATCATGACTTGAGACGAAGTCAGACGCTTAACCGACTGAGCCACCCAGTAGCCCCATCCATATCCTTTTTAATACATCTTTCCTTATTCCTCCGAATCAATGAAGACCTCCTAAGATACTCTGCCATCCCACCATCTCAGGGGCCTTGCTGTATTATCTTTTTTCATCGTATCTCCTCCTTTATACTGACCATTTCCATCATTTAAGCCTCTTCCAATTTGTCCCTCGTGAAACCTAACCTTCTCTCAATACTAGGTACTGCTCTGATCATTGTCCTATTTCTTTGATCTCATTATACTCAAACCTTGTAAACGATTGTCTGCAAAGCCTATTTCCTCTTTCTCTTCTGGGTCATCAAGATCGGTCTAGAACCATTTATCATGCAGTGGGCGTTGCATCATCATTTTCAAGGTATACCATGGATGGTAGATGGGACTCCCAAGAGTGCAGAGGATAGTCCTCTATAGCTTGTAGCCTGGAATGCTGGATGACTCACTCGGCTGAGAAACTTGATATCTTTTTGGTGTGCTTAAGTGACGTGTTATATGCTTTCACTTTGACATAAAGTTATGAAATCAGCAGCTGGCCACAAGCAACAAGTATAAACACAAGTGGAATACACAGCGGGTGTGGCACCACCAATGAGCCACTCACGTGAGCACACAGGAGCGCACCACCCAAGGGCCACGCATCTAATTGTACTGCATCAGACAGGCTGCCAGGGACCCAAGTCGGCCTTCCGGCGGAACCCTCTTTACAGCTCCTCAGTGGTCTCGGTACCCGAGTCTGGGGGTGGGGGTGAGGGGAAGAGCGCAGCGGCTCCCGGCCAATAGCAGTTCTTGAACTTACACCTACAGACGTCAGCAAACGGATGTCACACAGCTGGCTCGGAAGCGTCTCCTCCCGCCCCAGAAAAGAGGCGTGGGCCCAGCGGCCTTCGCGAAACCTTGGGCAAGGGAGGGAGGGGCGCTCGCCGCTCCCCGCAAGCCCCGGTCGCTCGCCGGTCCGCTTCTTCCCAGCAGTCCCTGCCTAGCGGCCGTCCCCGGTGAGCAGCCCGGCTCCCGCGCCCCCGCCCCGAGCGCGCCGCCGCCCCCAGCTCCGCCCCCTCCTCAAGCGGGACGCGCGCTCCTGCGGCTCCGAGCAGTGTCGCGGGC